>NC_090028.1:38498826-38771326 GCF_037176765.1 Anolis sagrei
TCTGCCCTTGCGCTGTGCTACTCTGCTGCTGAGTATGCATGCCCAGTGTGGAACACATCTCACCACACTAAAGCAGTGGATGTGGCTCTTAATAAGGCATGCCGCATTATCACGGGGTGCCTGTGCCCTACACCACTGGAGAAATTACACTGCTTAGCCGGTATTGCACCATCTGACATCCGCCGGGAAGTAGCAACCAATAGTGAAAGGACCAAGGCAGAGACATCTCCAGCTCATCCCTTGTTTGGGTATCAGCCAGCACGTCAACGACTTAAATCTAGAAATAGTTTTCTAAGATCTACAGAGACACTCACTGGAACACCTCAGCAAGCGAGAGTCCAAAAGTGGCAGGCTCAAACCCAGAACCTCAACCAATGGCTGATACCAAACGAGAGACTCCCCCCTGGGCACACAGAGGACTGGGCGACCTGGAAGGCGCTGAACAGACTGCGCTCTGGCACCACGAGATGCAGAGCCAACCTTCAGAAATGGGGCTACAAAGTGGAATCCTCGACATGCGAGTGTGGAGAGGAGCAAACCACTGACCACCTGCTGCAATGCACCCTGAGCCCTGCCACATGCACAATGGAGGACCTTCTTGCAGCAACATCAGAAGCACTCCAAGTGGCCAGATACTGGTCAAAGGACATTTAATCAACTCTCATACTCACAAATTTTGTAATCTGATTGTTTGCTTTGTTCTGTTAGAAATGTAATATAATTTGACTGGTTGTTCTGACACGACAAATAAATAAATAAAATCATATAAGTGGAAGCTTCCCATGTTATGAATGCCTCCTGAAACTACATACAAGCTGTGCATCCCTTACCTAGACATCTGGAGCATTTCAAAGACCCAAAAATAGTTCCAAAACATGGCTGAGACGTTGGCACCTTTCCTTTCTGTTGATACACAAATTTTGTTTCATTTGGAAAAGCAATAATGTGACCCGCACGTTCTTGTGAAATGCCGATTATGCTTGAAATTTATCTCTGAGTGATACGACCATCGTCATGAATCAATCTGTCAACCTTTTGCTTGTGAAACTCAGTAGTTGCTGTCACAGGACGTCCAACTATTTGTTTGTCATGCAAGTCAGATGTTCCCACCTCAACATCTTTAAACTTACTTGCCCAACGATGCACAGTACTCACATCCACACAATCAGCATAAACAGCTTGCATTCTCTGATGAGTCTCCTTTGGGGTCACACCTTGACCAACCGTCTGTGCAGGGTTCCATACTTCACACTTTAACAACACAACCGTTCAATGCTAAATGGAATAAATTATTATTATTATTATTATTATTATTATTATTATTATTATTGTGATTGCATTGATGTGAGTACTGTGCATTTTTGGCCAAGTAAGTTTAAAGATGTTGAGGTGACACCTTCTGCTGTCAAGAATTCAATGACTGCTTAAGTCACATTGACTGACCGTCTGCACAGGGTTCCATACTTTGCACTTTAACAACACAACTGTTCAATGCTAAGGCTTCCTGCCAAAATGGAACTGTAGAGGAGAGTCTACTATACAAGCCAGTACCAGCCATACACCAGTACTGCCATCTGTTGAGGAGTTACGAAGGTGGAGGCATTACTTTTCATTCAACCCTTGTATTACATAAATGATTAAAATATCTAACTTTATTTTTTGAAAGTTCTAATTATAATTGTTTATTTTTCTTTTCTCTATACATTTATTTGCTAAGATCTATCCCCTTTCCTTCCTTCCTTCCTTCCTTCCTTCCTTCCTACCCTTCCCCTTCCCCTTCCCCTTCCCTTTCCCTTTCCCTTTCCTTTTCCTTTTCCCTTTCCCTTTCCCCTTCCTTCCCTTCCCTTCCCCTTCCTTCCTTCCCTTCCCCTTCCCCTTTCCTTCCCTTCTCTTCCCCTTCCTTCCTTCCTTCCTTCCTTCCTTCCTTCCTCTTCCCTTCCCTTCCCTTCCTTTCCCCTTCCCTTTCCCTTTCCCCTTCCCTTTCCCTTTCCCTTTCCCTTTCCCTTTCCCTTTCCCTTTCCCTTTCCCTTTCCCTTCCCTTCCCTTCCCTTCCCTTCCCTTCCCTTCCTTCCCTTCCTTCCTTCCCTCCCTTTCCCCTTCCCCTTCCCCTTCCCCTTCCCCTTCCCCTTCCCCTTCCCCTTCCCCTTCCCCTTCCCCTTCCCCTTCCCCTTCCCCTTCCCCTTCCCCTTCCCCTTCCCCTTCCCCTTCCCCTTCCTTCCTTCCTTCCTTCCTTCCTTCCTTCCTTCTTTCCTTCCCCTTCCCCTTCCCCTTCCCCTTCCCCTTCCCTTCCCCTTCCTTCCTTCCTTCCTTCCTTCCTTCCTTCCTTCCTTCCTTCCTTCCTTCCTTCTTTCCTTCCCCTTCCCCTTCCCCTTCCTTCCTTCCTTCCTTCCTTCCTTCCTTCCTTCCTTCCTTCCTTCCTTCTCTCTCCCTTTCTTTTTTCCTTTCTTTTCCGCTCCTCCTTCCCTTCCAGTAAGATTAAAATCTCAAGACAGATACAGATTATGGGTCGCTCTATCACTAGCATCCCATTATAGAATTAAGCAACATTATGCATGATTGTTGTGGCAGTTTTCACGTTGAAGATTCCATTAGCAGTGTATAAATACAAAATGATAATCAAGGTCAGGTACAAACCGTCGGGACTGTGTTAGTAATAAATGCAAAGGATAAGAAAATTACATCCAAAGGAGGATTGGGGAGTGGGGGGGGGCGGGGGCGGGGGGAGGATGCCCGTGGCCTTTCTCCAAAAGCAAAATTTAAGCCGCAGAAGCAAATTAAAAGAGGGTATTTCAAGAACACTGCAAACAGGTTGTAGTAATAGGACGTAAATGACACATTGCCGACATTTATCACACTAACGGAGATGTTATGGCCTGCTGCCAAGCACTGAAGCAATTTCCCCCCTCCCCAATGTGCATTTGGAAAGTTCAGAATTTTTGTAAGGTAGGCAATGCAGAGATCATAAAACCCTGGATGGAGACAGTTGGAGCAGGAATGAGGGCCCTCGGAGACGGGAGGATGAGCAAAAGCTCCGACCTCCAACCCGGAGTGGATGTCCTTGGCTGTGGGGATCCCCTTCCTCCTGATTTTGCCACAGTGGCTTCTGGCTTCATGTTCATTTTTCATCCCATGAGTAGCAGATGAAGATTAGGCTGTACAGACAGGGCAACAGGACAGAGGTGGAATGCTGAAGTAGTCAATTGGGATTCACTGTATGTGCGCATATGTGTGTTGCGCTGTATTACAATGTTTCTGAGTCTCCTGATGATCTTTTTGCTTTCTTAGAGGACACAGCTGGGCTTGTATCACACAGCCTCTTCCCAGTCCCTCTATTAGCACACTGCTTTTACCCAGTTACCAAATCCAGGGAATGGGGTGAGCTCCTGCTGTTAGACCCAGCTTCTGCTAACCTAGCAGTTTGAAAACATACAAATGTGAATAGATCAATAAGTACTGCTTTGGATGGCGCAGTGGGTTAAATCTCTGAGTTGCTGAGCTTGTTAACTGAAAGGTTGCAAGTACAAATCCGGAGAAACGGCGTGAGCTTCCACTGTCAGCCCCAACTTCTGCCAACCTATATTGTGCCAGCAAAATGAGGCCGTAATCTGCCATAATCTTTGCACCTAGAAATACAAAGTCTGTCACGGCCTCCACATTTTCTCCCTCTATTTTCCAGTTGTCAATCATTCTTGTTGCCATAATCTTGGTTTTTTTGACGTTTAGCTGCAACCTGGCTTTTGCACTTTCTTCTTTCACCTTGATTAGAAGGCTCCTCAGCTCCTCCTCGCTTTTGGCCATCAGAGTGGTGTCAGCTGCATATCTGAGGTTGTTAATGTTTCTTCCAGCAATTTTCACCCCAGCTTTGCATTCCTCAAGCCCCGCACATCCTTGCATGATGTGTTCTGCATACAAGTTAAAAAGGTTGGGTGAGAGGATGCAGCCTTGCCGGACGCCTTTCCCAATCTTGAACCAGTCTGTTGTTCCGTGGTCAGTTCTGACTGTTGCTCCTTGGTCCTTGTACAGATTCCTCAGGAGAGAGGGAAGGGGGCTTGGGATGCCCATCACACCAAGAACTTGCCACAATTTATTATGATCCACACAGTCAAAGGCTTTAGAGTAATCAATAGATGTTTTTCTGAAACTCCCTGCCTTTCTCCATTATCCAGCGGATATTGGCAATCTGGTCTCTCGTTCCTCTGCCTTTTCTAAACCCAGCTTGAACATCTGGCAACTCTCGCTCCATGTATTGCTGGAGTCTTCCTTGCAGGATCTTGAGCATTCCCTTCCTGGCATGAGAAATAAGGGCCACTGTATGGAAGTTGGAGCAGTCTTTCGCATTTCCCTTTTTTGGTATGGGGATATAAGTTGATTTTTCCAGTCTGATGGCCAGTCTGACTGGGAGATACGACAGCCTAAACCACTGTGGCCAAAATCCTATAGGTGGTTTACTTTACTTCCTACATAAAGAAAATTAAACTTCGAACAAAAGCTAGAACCAATTCTGTAGCTACAGAACAGATGACATCTACACATACCTATCTATCATCTCTCTATTTATTTGCATGCAAATATTATATCCCTAACTCACCTGGAGGATAGCACATTGTATCATCTCATTCAGCCATGTGTTGAAAAACCAACCTGGAATGGGAAAGCGTCAACTGCTGCCAGCCAGATTTGGCCTGAAGTCTGCCATTTGCTGACATTTTAAGGCACATTAACTGACATCCCTCTCTCGTGCAAACGTATTACTGTCTCTCCTCCAAGGTCATTCCAGGTGATTTGGAATAAATTATGAGAAAGGAAACATTCAAAGCCCAGTATCAAGCAAATCTAAAAGCAGCAGCAGTAGAGGCATAAAACAGTAGCGCTTTTCAGCAGGGCAGAGGAGTTTTCCGTTTGAAAGGGGATGGAAATCAAACCATGCAATAAGGTGGCTTAGTGGATCATCTTTTGAAATGCCATTCCATATTAGCAAGTGGGACATTCCAGTCTGGCTATTCTGCTGGACATTTCCAGACAGGCTTCACTTCTAGGATCAGATAGGATGCCATCCCAATTGCTACGACCCATCAGAACATTGCCATTTGCCATTTCTCAACCTTCCTAATGCCATGACCTATAATACAGTTCCTCCTGTTGTGGTGACCCCCACTCAACATAAAATTATTTTTGCTGCCACTTCATAACTGTCATTTTGCTACTGTTATGAATTGTAATGTAAATATCTGATATACAGGATGCATTTTCATTCACTGGACCAAATTGGGCACAAATACGTTATTTATTCACAGATGCAGTGCAACAGGCTAATTTAGATCCACGGAACGATTGGACAATGCGACTGGAAAATTATTTTAGTAATGAGACGCTGAGCACTTGTGTTTTATTGTTTTCTATTGTTTTCTATTGTTTTTATATGGTTTATACTATATGTAATTTTTTTTCTGGTGTGAGACAATTGGCCGTCTGCAAGGATGTTGCCCAGGGGATGCCCGGATGATTTGATGTTTTGTCATCCTTGTGGGAGGCTTCTCTCATGTCCCCGCATGAGGAGCTATAGCTGATAGAGGGAGCTCATCCGCCTCTCCCCGGATTCGAACCTGCAACCTGTCGGTCTTCAGTCCTACCGGCACAAGGGTTTAACCCACTGTGCCACCGGGGGCTTTTACTATATGTTAATGTTTTAACTATATTTTATGTTGTTGGGGGCATTGAATTATGCCGATTGTAAACCGCCTTAAGTTGCCTTCGGACTGAGAAAGTTGGTATATAAATATAGTAAATATTTATTTCGGACATTTGTATCCCATCCTATCTCGACCTCCGCAGAGGGAGTCAGGGCGACTAACAACAGGCACACCATAGTGCCCATAACCAAAAGCATAAATCTACAATTTAAATAAAATAAATAGAAAAAAACCTTACAAAAACATTCAAACAGTCAAATAGTATGCCCAAATTTGAATACTGGTGAGGTTGGTGGGAGGGAATTGATTTTGTCATTTGGGAGTTGTAGTTGCTGGGATTTATAGTTCACCTACAATCAAAGAGCATTCTGAACTCCACCAACATATGCAGGATGCATTTTCATTCCCTGGACCAAATTTGGCACAAACACCTGATACTCCCACATTTGAATACTCGTGGGGTTTGGGGTGGGATTAATTTTGTCATTCGGGTGTTGTAGTTGCTGGGATTTATTCTTAACCTACAATCAAAGAGAATTCTGAACTCCACCAACAATGGAATTGAACCAAACTTGGCACACAGAACTCCCATGACCAAGGGAAAATATGGGAAGGGTTTAATGGGCATTGACCTTGAGTTTTGGCGTTATAGTTCACCTACATCCAGAGAGCACTGTGGACTCAAACAATGATGGATCTGGACCAAACTTGGCACAGATATGCCCAGATGTGAGCACTGATGGAGTTTGGGGAAACAGACCTTGACATTTAGGAGTTGTAGTTGCTGGGATTTATAGTTCACCTACAATCAAAGAGCATTCTGAATTCCACCAACAATGGAATTGAACCGGTAGTGGCACACAGAACTCTCATGACCAAGGAAAAATATGGGAAGGGTTTGGTGGGCATCGACCTTGAGTTTTGGAGTTGTAGTTCACCTACATCCAGAGAGCACTGTGGACTCAAACAATGATGGATCTGGACCAAACTTGGCACAGATACTCAATATGCCCAGATGTGAACACTGATGGAGTTTGGGGAAACAGACCTTGACATTTGGGAGTTGTAGTTCCTGGGATTTATAGTTCACCTACAATCAAAGAGCATTCTGAACTTCACCAACAATGGAATTGAACCAAACTTGGCACACAGAACTCCCAGGACTAAGGGAAAATATGGGAAGGGTTTGGCAGTCTTTGGCAGTCTTCAGCACTACATTGGCAGTCTTCAGAAAGAACTTGAAGACCTGGCTGTTCCGATGTGCCTTCTCAGATTAGGAACCCCCAATACCAAGTCCTAGAAGCACTTTAGCAGAACCAAGATTACTGCACACTGCACACTGCACTCACTTTATAATCCTACATACCTCCTGCCACATCAGCACTTTTAATCCTGTACCCATTACTCTGGCCGGCCCAGTTTTATAGTGTCTCGATGTATTGTTTATTGTTGTTGTTTATTTTGCTTAACTGTTTTTAATTTGCTTTAGGTATTGTATTGTTGTATTGTGTTTTGAGGCCTCGGCCTATGTAAGCCGCATCGAGTCCTTCGGGAGATGCTAGCGGGGTACAAATAAAGTTATAATAATAATATAATAATAATAATTTGGAGGGCATCGACCTTGAGTTTTGGAGTTGTACTTCACCTACATCCAGAGAGCAATGTTGACTCAAACAATGATGGATCTGGATCAAACTTGGCACAGATATTCAATATGCCCAGATGTGAACACTGATGGAGTTTGGGGGAAACAGACCTTGACATTTGGGAGCTGTAGTTTCTGGGATTTATAGTTCACCTACAATCAAAGAGCATTCTGAATTCCACCAACAATGGAATTGAACCGGTCCTGGCACACAGAACTCCAATGACCAAGGAAAAATATGGGAAGAGTTTGGTGAGCATTGACCTTGAGTTTTGGAGTTATAGTTCACCTACATCCAGAAAGCACTGTGGACTCAAACAATGATGGATCTGGACCAAACTTGGCACATACACTCAATATTCTCAGATGGGAACACTGATGGAGTTTGGAGAAAACAGACCTTGACATTTGGGAGTTGTAGTTGCTGGGATTTATAGGTCACCTACAATCAAAGAGTATTCTGAACTCCACCAACAATGGAATTGAACCAAACTTGGCACACAGAACTCCCATAACCAAGGAAAAATATGACCTTGAGTTTTGGAGTTATAGTTCAACTACATCCAGAGAGCACTGTGGACTCAAGCAATGATGGATCTGGACCAAACTTGGCACAGATATGCCCAGATGTGAACACTGATGGGGGTTGGGGAAAACAGACATTGAAATTTGGGAGTTGTAGTTGTTGGGATTTATAGTTCACCTACAAGCAAAGAGCATTCTAAACCCTACCAATGATAGAATTTGGCTAAACTTCCCACATTTTCTGATGGCCTTTGGTGACTCCTCTGACACCCTCTTCGATCCCCCCAGGGGTTGTGACCCCCAGGTTGAGAAACACTGCATTAAGACATTCCCCCATCAAATATTCTGCCCTCAATGAACTTCCCTTTGTTTTGGGTTGTTTCTTTTCCAATCCTGTGAGAGATACTGGGCCTCCGACCTGGTGCCTCCTATCCACAAAGAAGCTATTGTACTCCCTCCTTCACCAAATAGACTCCTAGAGAACTGCTTGGGTTGTACATTTTGCAAAGACCTTGGCACTTCCATTGTTAAAATGAAGATATAAACCATTCCCTTTTTATATAGAAAAAAACAGGCCCAGACTCACTTGTTATGACAATTTCCAATTATTTGTGTGCAGTATTCTGCAGACAATTACGCCTTGCTGTCAAACACTTTTGGCTCACCGCTGAGTATTTACAAAAGGGGAGGAGAGCATCAAGCATCGCTTGGATACAATGTAACGCTTTCTATTTCCTTTTTTAAATAAAAAAAAAATATTCACACCTTGATAGCGAAGCCTGATGCTGTAAAAAGAAATCTGGAGCCACCGATTGAGATCTCTGAAATGATCACATAGCTGTTATGGAAATGAAAAGTACACGCCTTTGGGGAAATCGTTTTCCCTGGTACTGTGATTCTGAGCCCATGGAGCAGTTTAAAGTGAAGAAAAATTGGACAGTGAAAGATTGCAAATAAATGCAGACTTGGGTATTAAAGATGCAATGTCACAAACAGAATATATACACACTTTTAGCCAAAATCATATCTACGGAAGGAGGGAGAGGGAATTTGATCTTGTCTGCCTTTTAGGTTATGAGTCATATGTATGGACCTTCTACATCAGTGGTTCTCAACCTTGGTAATGCCGGGACCCCTTAATACAGTTCCTCATGTTGTGGTGACCCCCAACCATAAAATTATTTTCATTGTTACTTCATAAATGTAATTTTGCTACTGTTATGAATCGTAATGTAAATATCCGATATGCAGGATGTATTTTTATTCACTGGACCAAATTTGGCACAAACACCCATTATGCCCAAATTTGGATATTAGTGGGGTTGGGGGGAGGGACTGGTTTTATCATTTGAGAGTTGTACTTGCTGGGATTTATAGTTCATCTACAATCAAAGAGCATTCTGATATCCACCAAAGATGGAACTGAACCAATCTTGGCACACAGGATTCCCATGACCAACATAAAACACTAGCAGGGTTTGGTGGGCATGGATCTTGAGTTTGGGAGTTGTAGTTCACCTACATCTGTGGACTCAAACAATGATAGATCAGGGCCAAATTTGGCACAAATATTCAATATGCCCAAATGTGAACACTAGTGGAGTTTGGGGAAAATAGACCTTGGCATTTGGGAGTTGTAGTTGCTGGGATTTATAGTTCACCTACAATCAAAGAGCATTCTGAACCCCACCAACAATTGAATTGGACCTAACTTTCCACACGTAACCCAGATGACCAAGAGAAAATACTGTTTTTTCTAATGATCTTTGGCGACCCCTCAGACACCCTCTCGTGACCCCCCTCAAGGGTCCCGACCCCCAGGTTGAGAAACACTGTTCTACATGATCATCATGATCATGATCATCATCATCATCATCATCATCATTTCCTCTCCTATCGCCTCCTCCAAAGTGGGTTTACCAATTATGTTTTTTGGATAGCTTTCCTGTTCCTTTAATGCAGTGTTTCTCAATCTTCCTAATGCCATGACCCTTAATTTTAATTTTAATTAATTAATTTATTATTCAAACTTATATGCCGCCACTCCCCTGGGGCTCGGAGCGGCTTACAAGAACAGGCTAAAATCTAACACAATTTAAAAACAATTTAAAACAATTTAAAAACAACAATATGAAAGATCAAAGGCCTGTCGAAACAGATACGTCTTACATGCCCTGCGGAAAGCTGATAAGTCCTGCAAGGCACGGACTTTAGATGGCAGAGTATTCCAGAGTAATGTTGATGGTGCCACTGCTGTGAAGGCTCTGCGTCTGGTTGCTGTTAGACGCAA
Organism: Anolis sagrei; assembly: GCF_037176765.1. Taxonomy (NCBI): domain Eukaryota; kingdom Metazoa; phylum Chordata; class Lepidosauria; order Squamata; family Anolidae; genus Anolis; species Anolis sagrei. The sequence continues at coordinate 38,508,977 of NC_090028.1, forward strand.
GTTCTTGACATTGGGAATTTCCAATAGATCTTGGTTCTCAGAACGGAGGGATCTCTGGGGTTGGTAGGGGGTGAGGTGGTCCTTCAGGTACATCGGCCCCAGACCATGCAAGGCCTTAAAGGTGAGTACCATCACTTTGAAAGTGATCCGGTGCTCAATTGGTAACCAATGCAGCTGAAGTAAGATTGCGGTTATGTGGCATCTCATCGGAGTTCCTGCAAGAAGCCGAGCAGCTGCGTTTTGTACCAACTTGAGCTTCCGGATCACCGACAGAGGAAGGCCAATGTAGAGGGTGTTACAGTAGTCCAGTCTTGAGATGACTGTGGCCTGGATCACCGTAGCTAGGTCGTCCCTGGACAGGGAGGGGGACATCCGTCTAGCCTGCCGCAGGGGAAAGAAGGCGGTTCTGCTCACGGGGGAGACCTGAGCCTCCATCGTCAGCAGAGGGTCCAAAAGGACTCCCAGACTTTTGACCAATGATGATGGGTGTAGTGCCTCTCCATCCAGGGTGGGCAAGTGGATATCCCCACTGCCCGGTTGACCCAGCCTTAGGATCTCTGTCTTTGCTGGATTCACCCTCAACCTGCTGGCATGCAGCCATCCAGTAACGGCCTCGAGGCACTGATGGAAACAATCGGGTACAGAGTCCGGTCGGCCTTCCATCTTCAGCACAAGCTGAGTGTCATCAGCGTACTGGTAACATTCAAGCCCAAAACCTCGAATCAGCTGAGCAAGTGGTCGCATATAAATGTTAAACAACAGAGGGGAGAGAATATACTTTCTCATGTTGTGGTGACCTCCAACCATGACATTATTTTTGTTGCTGCGTCATAACTGTAATTTTGCTACTGTTATGAATTGTAATGTAAATATCCAATATGCAGGATGCATTTTCATTCACTGGACCAAATTTGGCACAAATACCCAAAACACCCAAATTTGAATACTACTGGGATTGGGCGAGGGATTGATTATGTCATTTGGGAGTTGTAGTTGCTTTCATTTATAGTTCATCTACAATCAAATAGCATTCTGAACTTCACCAATGATACAATTGAACCAAACTCCCATGATCAACAGAAAATACTGGAAGGGTTGATGGGCATTGACCTTGAGTTGTAGTTCACCTACATCCAGAGAGCACTGTGGATTCCAACAACAATGGATCTGGACCACACTTGGCACAAATCCTCAATATGCCCAAATGTGAACACTGATGTTCACTAATAAATAAAATACTGATGTTCACTAATAAATAAAATAAATAAGGAAGTCGGCCTTGGAGTTGTTCAAACACCTGACTGCCTGCCCCCTTTCAAAAAGCAACTCTATAATGAGTAGTTTCACGAACTATTCATAAATCATTTTAATCACTTGCCTTGCATTTCAAAAAAGCCCAGTCCTTTTCACTCTCCTGTTCTCCAAAGTTATTCTTTTTTTGTTGTAATCAGTTTACAATGACTTTGTTTCTGAAATTTACTTACCAAAATAAACGATAATGAATTTTATTCTGCCGAAATGAGGCTTGTGCTGCTGGAACGTATGGCTGATTTTTAAGCCTGGAAAATGGATTTTGAAAGGTCTTCCCACCTGTCTGCACAAACTAATCCCTTTTGTATAAATAAAAAAGAACAAGGGTTTCCATGGAACAAGGGCCTGATGTGGTTCTGAGAAATCAAACAAAACAAAGCAGGGAATGAGACAGAGACCCAGGAAGGGAGGAAAGTCATGGACTTTCAAAGACTGAATTTCTTCTTTGCTGGGATAATTTAGTAGGAGGGATTAGGGCTGCCAGATCTCCAGTCCTGGCCTTGGATCTCCAGCTTTGGTGAGTCATCTCTGGGTGGGAGACCAGGGGATGCCTTTTCCCGGTTCCTCTCACTTCCAGACAAAAGAAAAGGACTGCATGCAAAAATTCAGCTCAATTTTGAAAGCAGCCGCTTGATATACTTTGCAATGGTTGTTGTAGGTTTTCCGGGCTATATGGCCATGTTCTAGAGGCATTTTCTCCTGACATTTCACCTGCATCTATGGCAAGCATCCTCAGAGGTAGTGAGGTCTGTTGGAAGTAGGAAAAGGGGTTTATACATCTGAGGAAAGACCAGGGTGGGACAAAGGACTCTTGTCTGCTGGAGCTAGGTGTGAATGTTTCAACTGGGTAAAGGTAAACACGTGGCTATGGGACCAGGCCTTTGGGCATCCTGACAATTAGATATGGAAACCAGATGGATAGGACCGATAATGTGTGGTAGTAGAACCTAAACTATGAGTCTGTCAAACGCTGACCAGCAATGAGGTTTGTATTGCTTTTATTGTTTTTATTGCTTTTACGGGTTTTATGGTTGTTTTATCGATAATAATTATTGCTTATGTTAATTGTCATCACTGTTATAATTGCTGTCGTTAACTGATGTTGTGTTTTTGTTGTCATGTAATGCGGGCATTGAACTGTGCCTTGCTTGTGTAAGCCGCCCTGAGTCCCCCCCCCCCCCCGGGGTGAGAAGGGCAGGTTATAAGCAACCGTAATAAATAAAATAAATAAATAAACTGACCACCTTGATTAGCATTTAATGGCTTGGAAGTGCCTGGGGGAATCTTTTGTTGAGAGTGATTTGATGTGCCTGATTGTTTCCTCTCTGTTGTTTTGCTGTTGTATTTTTTGAGTTTTTTAATACTGGTAGCCAGATTTTGTTCATTTTCATGGTTTCTTCCTTTCTGTTGAAATTGTCCACATGCTTGTGGATTTCAATGGCTTCTCTGTGTCGTCTGACATGGTGGTTGTTGGTGTGGTCCAGCATTTCTGTGTTCTCAAATAAAATGCTGTGTCCAGGTTGGTTCATCAGGTGCTCTGCTATGGCTGACTTCTCTGGTTGAAGGATTCTGCAGTACCTTTCATGTTCCTTGATTCATGTCTGGGCATTGCTGAGGGCATTGGTGGTCCCTCTGTAGACTTGTCCACAGCTGCATGGTACGCGGTAGACTCCTGCAGAAGGGAGAGAATCCCCCTTGTCCTTTGCTGAACGAAGCAGTTGTTGGATTTTCTTGGTGGGTCTGTAGGTGGTTTGTATGTTGTGTTTCCTCATCAGCTTCCCTATGCTGTCATTGGTTCCTTTGATGTATGGCAAGAACACTTTTCCTCTGGGTGTATCATCATCTTTACTTTGCAAGGCTTAATGGATCAGATGTTTTGGTCTAAGCATTGGACTTCCAACTACAGAAACCAGGACTTGAATCCACACTCAGTCATGCAAGCTCACTGGACGACCATGGGGAAGTAACAGTATCAGCCTCAGAGGAAGGTAAACACCCCTGAACACCTCTTGCTAAAAATGTTGCTGTGATAGGTATGCTTTTAGAGTCACCATAAGTCAAAAATGTCATGAAGGCACAAAATAACTACTGTGTTATGCTTGGCAAGGATGGGAGGCATGTTTCCATCCATTTGAAGGGTTTGCTGTGTGGCTAAAGGGCAAAAATGGCATGAAAAGTTTGTCCTTTCTAAAAGGACTTGTGGGAGGTCTTGGGCCATAAAAGGGGAGCCCGGGGGCTGCTCAAAACACTATGTAGCATGATATTTGTCCCTGGGTTATAAAAATGAGGGAAAAGTTTAGTTATTATTTATTTAAAGTATTTATATTCCGCCCTTCTCACCCCACAGGGGACTCAGGGCGGATTACAATGTACATATACATGGCAAACATTCAATGCCATAGACACATAACATATATAGACAGAAACACAGAGGCTATTTAACATTCCAGCTTTTGATGAGGGTATTCTGGCCACCAGGGGAGCTGTCGCTTCACCATCCATTTGTGACACTGATAAAGTATTTCCTCATTCTTTGCATGCTTGCTGGATATTTTTATGGCCTCGTAAATTAGTTAAATTAGGCTCCCCCCATGCACAGTACCTTAATTTCCTACTTGACAGATGCAACTGTCTTTCGGTCTGCAAAGGTCGACAGCAAGCTACACAAATTGGTTGGAATCTCACTCCAACCTGGGCTGGTTTCGAACTCATGACCTTTTGGTCAGTAGTGATCTTAATGCAGCTGACTCCCAGCCAGCTGTGCCACAACTGCAAAAATTTTGGTTTTTTTGGGACATCCTGCAGCACATTTTTCTCTAGTTTTTTAATGAATATCTAACTGAGCCTCAAACAATTCAACCTAGTTTGTGGCAGCCACAAAAACTAAGTTTCCAGAGTACAACAACTACTTTCAAAGGAAGTACCACACAATCAAACAGGAAATAACACTTTAAAACCAGGAACAGAAACTTTTTCAAATTTTGTGACATAGTGTTATCTGGGAGCCATGCCCATCTCTGTTTAAAGGGTGACTGGAAAATGGGGAATTGGTAAATACAGTGTTTCCTTGCTACTTTGCGGTCCGCTTTTAGCGGACTCACTATTTTGTGAGGTTGTGAGGTCCTCTGAGGATGCTTGCCATAGATGCAGGTGAAACGTCAGGAGAGAATGCTTCTAGAACATGGCCATATAGCCCTAAAAACCTACAACAACCCAGTGATTCCAGCTATGAAAGCCTTCAACAATACAAAGCTATGTGTGTTTTTGCAACTGATTCTTTTTTTGAATGTTTCTGGAGCTGAGTGCCATCTGTAACCCCAAGATCCTTAAAGAGATCTTGGGGTTACAGGTGACCCAAGGAGACCAAGTCTGCAGTCCATTTGACTTGTGCCTCTCTCCCAAGTGGAAAGAAAACCACACAGTGGCTGATGCCTTCATGGATTCCATAATGTTTCTCCAGGGTAATTGACACACTTGTCAAGCATGCATGGTGCTTGGGCCTATTGGGTAGCAAGCAGGTTGTCCAATATCTCGATTCTTGGCTTATACCAAGCTAAAGTTCCAGAAACGTAAGCTTGCAGCCTTCTGTTGCCCAAATATCTTGTGTTCTTGTATCCCTGCATCCGTTTCTACCTCTCAAGCTAAAACTGCAAGAATGAAGGCTACAGGAATGCAAGAATGAAGGCTACAGTGGAAGCCTTTGTGGGCCCTGGTATGAGCATGCCAGACCATATGCTGCTCCTGGGACCGTTGGCTGGTTCTTGATCATCGGCCATTCTTTTGATGACTCTGGGTGTGATTATGTGGCTTGGCTCACTGGCAATCTACTTTGGCCTTGGGTCTACCCATAGCTGTTCCACGGTTCAGCAGTAAAGCAGATGTCTTCAGTGATGCAGCAAGGGGGAAAAAGTCTCCTTCTGCTCTAATAAGCAGGAAAAAATATGGAGCCATTTTGTCATTTTTCTCTTCTCCGGGTGATAAGGCTAGATGCTTTTCTGATGTCCCTCATTTTCCACCAGCCACTAAATGGCTATGGGAGCAGGAGAAAAGTAAGTCATTTCTATGAATCATAGAATCTTAGAGGTGGAAGAGACCTCATGGGCCATCCAGTCCAACCCCATTCTGCCAAGAAGGAGGAATATTGCATTCAAAGCACCCCTGACAGATGGCCATCCAGCCTCTGTTTAAAAGTTTCCAAAGAAGGAGCCTCCACCTCATTCCAGGGCAGAGAGTTCCGCTGTTGAATGGCTCTCACAGTCAGGAAGATCTTCTTCATGTTCAGATGGAATCTCCTCTCTTGTAGTTTGAAGCCATTGTTCCGCGTCCTAGTCTCCAAGGAAGCAGAAAACAAGCTTGCTCCCTCCTCCCTGTGGCTTCCTCTTGCATATTTATACATGGCTATCATATCTCCTCTCAGCCTTCTCTTCTTCAGGCTAAACATGCCCAGCTCCTTAAGCCGCTCCTCATAGGGCTTGTTCTCCAGACCCTTGATCATTTTAGTCACCCTCCTCTGGACACATTCCAGCTTGTCAAAATCTCTCTTGAATTGTGGTGCCCAGAATTGGACACAATATTCCACAGGTGTGGTCTAACCAAAGCGGAATAGAGCATGGGGAGCATGACTTCCCTAGATCTAGACACTATGCTCCTATTGATGCAGGCCAAAATCCCATTGGCTTTTTTTGCCGCCACATCCCATTGTTGGCTCATGTTTAACTTGTTGTCCACGAGGACTCCAAGATCTTTTTCACACGTACTGCTCTTGAGCCAGGCATTTTCCCCCATTCTGTATCTTTGCATTTCTTTTTTCTGCCTAAGTGGAGTCTCTTGCATTTGTCACTGTTGAACTTCATTTTCTTAGTTTTGGCCCATCATCTCTCTAATCTGTCAAGATCGTTTTGAATCCTGCTCCTGTCCTCTGGAGTATTGGCTATCCCTCCCAATTTGGTGTCGTCTGCAAACTTGATGATCCTGCCTTCTAACCCTTCATCTAAGTCATTAATAAAGATGTTGAACAGGACCGGGCCCAAGACGGAACTCTGCTGATGGCACTCCACTTGTCACTTCTTTCCAAGATGAAGAGGAAGCCTTGGGGAGAATCACCCTCTGAGTTCGTCCATTTAACCAATTCCAGATCCACCTCACAGTAGTTTTGCCTAGCCCACATTGGACTAGTTTCCTTGCCAGGAGGTCATGGGGGACCTTGTCGAAGGCCTTCCTGAAATCCAGGTACGCCACATCCACGGCATTCCCTGCATCTATCCAGCTTCGAAAAAAGAGATCAGATGAGTCTGGCATGACTTGTTTTTGATCAATCCATGTTGACTATTAGCGATGACCGCATTTGTTTCTAAGTGTGTGCGGACCACTTCCTTAACAATCTTTTCCAGAATCTTTCCTGGTATTGACGTGAGGCTGACTGGACGGTAGTTGTTTGGGTCATCCTTTTTTCCCTTCTTGAAGATTGGGACCACATTGGCCCTCCTCCAATTTGGGAGTGGAGAAGCAGGCAGTAGTTCCACCTTGGAAGAACTTTCTGATATATCTCACAGTAGAGGATCTTGTCCCATGCTTTTCTAGGTTGATGCTTTAAGAGGGATGCTTCGCTATCACCAAGTAAGATATCTTCAGAAAATGCTTCACACTGACTTTCATGTCTGGGCCTACAAGACCAGCTTTGGATGTGTCACTTACTTGTCAGGTGCTCATAAATTATTTCTCAGCAAGTCGGCCAAATGGATTCCAACGTGAGCGTGAGGGGCTTCATAAATTACTAGCAGAGCCTTTTCCCAGAGTTCGTCTTTGGTCAAAGCATGTGCCCAATCTCCAAATCATCTTCTTTCTATCATGATGATTCTCTGGTGCTAAATTTTGTATAAAGCCCCCCTGCTTTAACAACAAAAAGAGGAATACTGTTAGCAAAGAATATACCTGATTCAGATTCATGAGTTACTGAAATAAGCCAGCATGCATAATGGAAGTGTTATTTTTGAAGTTGTGATTTATCATTTATAAAACACATTGAGGACAGTAGGTACGCATCACATTCTCATCCGACTACTATCCTTGAGTAGCTTTTCTTTGAGAAAAGTAACTCAGATTCCTTAATTTGGGGTGAGTAGATTTATTTATTTATAATGAGAAGGCAGGAAAGCTTAGCGAAGGCAACTATGCTGGGGAAAATGGAAGGAAAAGGAAGAGGGGCCGACCAAGGGCAAGATGGATAGATGGTCTCCTTGAAGTGACTGGATTGACCTTGAAGGAGCTGGGGGTGGTGATGGCCAACAGGGAGCTCTGGCGTGGGCTGGTTCAGGAGGTCACAAAGAGTCAGAAGCGACTGAACAAATAAATAACACTATGCATAGTTAAAGCAATGACATTCCCTGTAGTAATCTACAGATGTGAGAGCTGGACCATAAGGAAGGCTGAGCCAAGGAAGAGAGATGCTTTTGAGCTGTGGTGTTGGAGGAAAGTTCTGAGAGTGCCTTGGACTGCGAGAAGATCCAACCAGTCCATACTTCAGGAAATAAAGCCCGACTGCTCATTGGAGGGAAGGATAGTAGAGGCCAAGATGAAGTATTTTGGCCACATCATGAGAAGAAAGGAAAGCTTGGAGAAGACAACTATGCTGGGGAAAATGGAAGGAAAAAGGAAGAGGGGCCGATGAAGGGCAAGATGGATGGATGGCATCCTTGAAGGGACTGGCCTGACCTTGAAGGAACTGGGGGTGGTGACGGCCAACAGGGAGCTCTGGTGTGGGCTGGTTCAGGAGGTCACAAAGAGTTGGAAGCGACTGAACAAATGAATAACATTATGCATAGTTAAAGCCATGGTATTCCCCATAGTCACCTACGGATGTGAGAGCTGGACCAGAAGGAAGGCCGAGCGAAGGAAGAGAGATGCTTTTGAACTGTGGTGTTGGAGGAAAGTTCTGAGAGTGCCTTGGACTGCGAGAAGATCCAACCAGTCCATCCTCCAGGAAATAAAGCCCGACTGCTCATTGGAGGGAAGGAGACTAGAGACAAAGCTGAAGTCCTTTGGCCACATCATGAGGAGACAGCCAAGCCTAGAGAAGACAATGATGCTGGGGAAAGTGGAAGGCAAAAGGAAGAGGGGCCGACCAAGGGCAAGATGGATGGATGGGATCCTAAAAGTGACTGGCTTGACCTTGAAGGAGCTGGGGGTGGTGACAGCCAACATGGAGCTCTGGCATGGGCTGGTCCATGAGGTCACAAAGAGTCAGAAGCAAGTGAACAAATGAACAACTGATTTATCACTTTCTTATTGGGCCATGGGTCCATATTTTTCCATCTTATGCTACTCCTAAATTATGAATTAAATAACAGTATTTCCCAGGATGAGCCTTCTTCTCACTTATGTGTCATGGAAGCAGAAAATGATTTTTGCGTGTGTAGAAATGGTGTTGTGCACAACCCCCCCCCCTTTTTTTGCCCCCAAAACTTGAGAAACATGTTAAGGTTTTATATAAAATATATTTTGTGTGTGAAAAACCCAACATTGTTTCACCTGCCACCATTTCTACACATGCATCCACTCACATGTAGTTCTGCACAAAGTATTTCCCCTGAAACATTTCAGAATGTGTAACATTAGAAAATGTGAACCATTTCCGCTACCTTGGCAGCCACCTCTCCACCAAAGTCAACATCGACACCGAAATACAACACCGCCTGAGCTCTGCAAGTGCAGCATTTTCCAGAATGAAGCAGAGAGTGTTTGAGGACCGGGACATCCGTAGGGAGACCAAGGTGCTTGTCTATAAAGCTATTGTCCTCCCAACCCTGCTCTACACCTGTGAGACGTGGACTGTCTACAGGTGTCACATGCAACTCCTGGAACGATTCCATCAGCGCTGCCTCCGGAAAATCCTGCAAATCTCCTGGGAAGACAAGCGGACAAACGTCAGTGTGCTAGAAGAAGCAAAGACCACCAGCATTGAAGCGATGGTCCTCCAACATCAACTCCGCTGGGCCGGCCACGTTGTCTAGATGCCTGACAACCGTCTCCCAAAGCAGTTGCTCTACTCCGAACTTAAGAACGGAAAACGAAATGTTGGTGGACAGGAAAAGAGATTTAAAGATGGGCTCAAAGCCAACCTTAAAAACTCTGGCATAGACACTGAGAACTGGGGAGCCCTGGCCCTTGAACGCTCCAGCTGGAGGTCAGCTGTGACCAGCAGTGCTGCAGAATTTGAGGAGGCACGAGTGGAGGGTGAAAGAGAGAAACGTGCCAGGAGGAAGGCGCGTCAAGCCAATCCCGACCGGGTCCGCCTTCCACCTGGAAACCAATGCCCTCACTGCGGAAGAAGATGCAGAGCAAGAATAGGGCTCCACAGCCACCTACGGACCCACAGGGAAATCCATAATGGAAGACCATCTTACTCGTCCAACGAGGGATCGCCTAAGTAAGTAAGTAAGTAAGTAAGTACATTTTCTGAAACTATGTACATTTATTCTGAAAATGTGGGAAAAAATCTATGGAAATTGTTTGTCTTTACATGCAAGGACAAGATAGCTGAATATTTACTTTCTACACAGCAAGCACAGAGCAATTGGATGATTGTTGTACAAAGTTTGCCCACTGTTTCCGATACTGCAGGCCACATCATAGCATCCTTTGTCATTTTGCACAATTCTGCAATTTTGCTTCATTGGCAAAAAAAATGTGCTTCATTCAAGCAGTTTTGGCTTCATTTGCAAAACAATTTCTCTCGTTCTCTTATGAAGAGCATCACAAGGTTCTCTCACTCTCACTTTCCTTCTCTTGCAGGATGAAGAGAATAATTTTGTGGTTCCCCATCCTCCTTTTTGAAATTTTGACAAGTGAAGATTGACATTTCTGAAGCAACATCACCATAGAGAGTCAAAAAAGATGTAGTCGAACCGTTAGAACAAAAACCTCTGAAAACAGGAAGTCTGGTTCTGCATTTCATTCAAAATCCAGACATAAATAATTCAGAAGGCTGTGCATTTGTTACAAAATCCAAATATAAATAACAAAATAAAGGAGTTGTTGTAGGCTTTTCGGGCTATATGGCCATGTTCTGGTGGCATTCTCTCCTGACGTTTCACCTGCATCTATGGCAAGCATCCTCAGAGGTAGTGAGGTCCTCCTATCAGGAAAGAATGCTTCTAGAACATGGCCATATAGCCCAAAAAAACTTACAGCAACCCAGTGATTGCAGCCATGAAAGCCTTTGATCAAAAAAAAGGAGCATTACTAATATAGTACTTCTGACTTGGAAAAAAAATCTGGGAGCCAATGTGGTCTATTGGATTACATGTTGGATTAAGACTTTGAGAGAACATGGTTTGAATGCACCGGGATTGTAGCACAGCTGGCTGAGTGTTAGCTGCATTAAGATCACTCTGACCAAAAGGTCATGATTTCGAAGCCAGCCCGGGTCGGAGTGAGTGTCCGACCAATTGTGTAGCTTGTTGTTGACCTTTGCAACCCGAAAGACAGTTACAAATTAGGTACCACCTATGTGTGGGGAGGCTAATTTAACTAATTTATGAGGTCATAAAAAAGACTCCAGCAAAAAGCACTCCAGCAAAGCATGCGGGGAATGCGGAAGTGCTTCATCAGTGTCGCAGATGGACAATGAAAGCAACAGCTCCCCTGGTGGCCAGAAAAGTTAAATAGCCTCTGTGTATGTCTATATACGTTGTATGACTAATTGGCATTGAATGTTTGCCATATATGTGTACATTGTAATCCACCCTGAGTCCCCTGTGGGGTGAGAAGGGCAGAATATAAATGCTGTAAATCAATCAATCAATCAATCAATCAATCAATTCCTGCACAGCACTGGAAACCCATTCAGTGACTCTGGGCAAGTCATAGTGTCCCAGTGTCAGAGGAAGGCCCTAGCAAAGCCTATCTGAAGAAATTATGCCAACTCCATGACAGGTTGGTCATAGGATCACCACTTGTCAGGCATGACTTGAAAGCATCCAGGAACCACAACAAAACAACATAATTCAGAATTCTTGATTCTGGAGGAAAATCTAGAGGAAAGGAATGTACATAATCGCATTAGTCCTATGATCATATTTGCTTTTTATTTAGATCAGTGATTCAGAATGATGTTCTATCAGATGTTGGAATGCAATTTCTACCATTCTTCATCATTGACCAATATTTGAAAGGCACCGTTCGTTATAGCTGATTTAATTAATCCTTTCTTGTCCTTCAGTGTAACTTGCCTCATTTCTTTGATGATGATGATGATGATGATGATGATGATGATGATGATGATGCAGCTCGGGGATTAAAACAGAATAGTCAAACACTACTTTGTTAAAGTAAATATAACAGAAGACCACAGCGGACAACAAAGACTACTCAAGAACAACAAAGAATATATTAAGTTAGCCATTCCCTGCCACTCGTTGCTGTGGCCCAGTCTGCGTATATGTATTTTTTTGTGTGTGTATTTGTGTATATGTGTTTGTGTATATATATGTGGTTTTGTGCATGCGTTGTAATGTATTTTTTTTTTGCTTTTTAAGTCTCCTCCACTGTGTTTTTCAGTGTTTTTATGAGTGATGGTCACTCATTGGCCTGATAGGTGTCTTGTGTCAAAATTTGGCGTCAATTCTCCCAGTGGTTTTTGAGTTATGTTAATCCCACAAACAAACATTGCATTTTTATTTATATAGATCAAAAATAAGGAACTGTGTCTTTCAAATATTGGTCAATGGTGAAGAAGACTGCATTTCTTCCATTAGGTTTTAGCCTATTCTTTGGGTCAGGCTAGTTTTGCTTTAAATAACATTACTGTGATTTAAATTTACTTAAAGGCAGGTCTTAGGGGCAGACCCTGTGAACAGCTGACATTGAACCTTTTAGGTTCTGACATGCATCATTCTGACCTTTGTTGCCATCATTTGCCATCTGTTACACAAAAAGCACCTATTGTGACTGAATTGTGCTGAAGGAAGCTATGGATTTCTCGGAAGAGGCACTCACAGGCTTACAGGAACTCTTTGGCAAATGCGGGATCTCCTGTGCTCTGTTGCGCTTGCATTAGACATAAAAAATGGGCCGTGCCATCATTTGCCCACCATGAATCTGAGAGACACATTTGTCTGTTGGATGTGGATGAATGCCTATGTGACTGTTTTGCAACATTTAGAATGGAAAAGGGAGGCAGAAGCCTGCTAAGGAGAAGACATTGTGTTGAAAAATCAATACCAATTTGAATCAGTTTGTGCTTACCTGAAGTGATGCTCTCCCTTTCAGTGGTCCAAGCTCCATGTTATTAATTACTCAATTTATTGTCGAAGGCTTTCATGGCCAGAATCACTGGGTTGTTGTAGGTTTTTTCGGGCTATATGGCCATGTTCTAGAGGCATTCTCTCCTGACGTTTCACCTGTATCTATGGCAAACATCCTCAGAGGTAGTGAGGTCTGTTGGAACTAAGAAAAAGGGTTTATAAATCTGTGGAATGACCAGGGTGGGACAAAGGACTCTTGTCTGCTAGAGCTAGGTGTGAATGTTTCAACTGACCACCTTGATTAGCATTTGATAGCCTGGCAGTGCCTAGAGCAAACATTTGTTGAGATGTGATTAGATGTCCTTGTTTGTTTCCTCTCTGTTGTTGTGCTGTTGTAATTTTAGAGTTTTTTTAATACTGGTAGCCAGATTTTGTTCATTTTCATGGTTTCCTCCTTTCTGTTGAAATTGTCCACATGCTTGTGTATTTCAATGGTCTCTCTGTGTTGTCTGACATGGTGGTTGTGAGAGTGGTCCAGCATTTCTGTGTTCTCAAATAACATGCTGTGTCTAGGTTGGTTCATCAGGTGCTCTGCTCTGGCTGACTTCTCTGGCTGAAGTAGTCTGCAGTGCCTTTCATGTTCCGTGATGCGTGTTTGGGCAATGCTGCTGCGTTTGGTGGTCCCTATGAAGACTTCTTGTCCACAGCTGCGTGGTACATGGTAGATTCCTGCAGAAGTGAGAGGATCCCTCTTGTCCTTTGCTGAACGTAGCATTGGTTGGATGTTCTTGGTGGGTCTGTAGATAGTTTGTAGGCTGTGTTTCCTCATCAGCTTCCCTCTGCGGTCAGTGGTTCCCTTGATGTCTGGCAAGAACACTTTTCCTCTGGGTGGATCTTCGTCTTGACTCTTGTGGCTTCTTCTCGGTGGTCTTGCAGCTCTTCTGATGTCTGAGGTGGAGTCTCCATTGGCCTGGAGAGCCCAGTTGAGGTGGTTCAGTTCATCTTGAAAGAGGTGGGCTTTTTGCACGGTCTGCCAAGGCTTTAATGGTGCTTCTTTTTTGACTTGGGTGATGGTTGGAGTTTTGATGTAGATATCTATCTCTGTGTGTGGGTTTTCTGTAAACGGTGTGACCCAATTGTTGATCTGGTTTGCGGATGACTAGGACATCTAGAAAAGGCAGTCTTCCTTCATTTTCTGTGAACCCCACCTTCTCCAAGATGAACTGAACCACCTCAACCGGGCTCTCCAGGCCAATGGATACTCCACCTCAGACATCAGAAGAGCTGCAAGACCGAGAACAAGCCACGAGAGTCAAGACCAAGATCCACCCAGAGGAAAAGTGTTCCTGCCATACATCAAGGGAACCACTGACCGCAGAGGGAAGCTGATGAGGAAACACAACATACAAACCATCTATAGACCCACCAAGAAAATCCAACCAATGCTACGTTCAGCAAAGGACAAGAGGGATCCTCTCACCTCTGCAGGAGTCTACCGTGTACCATGCAGCTGTGGACAAGTCTACAGAGGGACCACCAAACGCAGCAGCATTGCCCAGACACGAATCAAGGAACATGAAAGGCACTGCAAACTACTTCAACCAGAGAAGTCAGCCATAGCAGAGCACCTGAGGAACCAACCTGGACACAGTAATCTTATTTGAGAACACAGAAATGCTGGACCACTCCAACAACCACCATGTCAGGCTACACAGAGAAACCATTGAAATCCACAAGCATGTGGACAATTTCAACAAAAAGGAGAAAAACATTAAAATGAACAAAAACTGGCCACCAATATTAAAAAAAACTCTAAAATTACAACAGCAAAACAACAGAGAGTAAACAATCAGGGACATCTAATTATCTCTCAACAAAAGATTGCTCCAGGCACTGCCAGGCAATCAAATGCTAATCAAGGTGATCAGTTGAAACATTCACACCTAGCTCCAGCAGACAAGAGTCCTTTGTCCCACTATGGTCATTCCACAGATATATAAATCCCTTTCTCCTAGTTCCAACAGACCTCACTACCTCTGAGGATGCTTGCCATAGATGTAGGCGAAACGTCAGGAGAGAATGCCTCTAGAACATGGCCATGTGGCCCGAAAAAACCTACAACAACCCAATTACTCAATTGAATCCCAAAGCTTTTTTGTAATTTCTCAATTGTCGACTCAAGAACACAATGCTTCTTTCCCCTTAAAGACCACAACTGTACATTGTTTCTTTTGCATGCAAAAGATCTCTGACCCAGATACCAGTATCTAGAAAAGAGCATAGAAAGTCAAAAAGGTGATATAAAACCACTCTGAAGAAATGTTTTTATTCACCACAGAAAATGCAGTAACCTTCTAGAGATTTCAATTTAAGTTAATCATGTATGAAATATTCTAAACTCCATTCCAACTCATCTGCTGACAACATACCAATTAGAACATTGGAATAACATGTAAATAATGTGTGAAATATATAGGTTGGAAATGGCCTTCTTCAGAAACCACACTTGTTTTGAAAACTATTCACACAAGGAACAAAATGGTCTCCATGGAAAATAACATTTTGATGTCAAAGTATAATTCCTGTGCAGAAAATTTTACACAGAACGAATCTCCAATTACTTTTTTTCTGCTAAAAAAACCCCAGCATGTTATGTACAAGAAATAATAGTTCTGTATTAAACCATTTTATACATGGAAAGAAAACCCTGCTGCTTTCATAGAAAAAGAAAATGCAACTGAAGATATTTTGTTGGAAAATTTGCACATGGTTATTTTGCACAGAATGAGTCTCAAACTGTGAATAGTCTTGGAAAATTATGAGGCTTTCAAAGTGTTTCTTGCAGCAAGAAGAAAATTACTAAAATTACTCATTGATTGCTTTGAGAGAAAAAATACTGACAAATTACATTCCCTGCACATTTTTGACAATTTATATTACTGTCAGGATGGTCAGCGTTGTTGCTGACTGAGAAATTGGATTGTTCTTACTTTGGAGCCCTAGGTGCTCTTACTGCCTATTAAAGGTAAAAGCAGCTAACCCATCTAAAACACAGACATGTGCCTATCACCTTAAGAACAGACAAGCATCCCGAGCTCTGAGGATGACCTGGGAAGGAATCCCATTGGAACATTGCAGTGCACCCAAATACCTGGGAGTCACTCTGGACCATGCTCTGACCTACAAGAAGCACTGCCTGAACATCAAGCAAAAAGTGGGTGCTAGAAACAATATCATACGAAAGCTGACTGGCACAACCTAGGGTTCACAACCAGATACAGTGAAGACATCTGACCTTGCGCTGTGCTACTCTGCTGCTGAGTATGCATGCCCAGTGTGGAACACATCTCACCACACTAAAACGGTGGATGTGGCTCTTAATGAGACATGCCACATTATCACGGGGTGTCTGCACCCTACACCACTGGAGAAATTACAATGTTTAGCTGGTATTGCAGCACCTGACATCCGCCGGGAAGTAGCAGCCAATAGTGAAAGGACCAAGGCAGAGACATCTCCAGCTCATCCCTTGTTTGGGTATCAGCCAGCACGTCAATGCCTTAAATCTAGAAATAGTTTTCTTAGATCTACAGAGACACTCATTGGAACACCTCAGCAAGCAAGAGTCCAAAAGTGGCAGGCTAAAAACCAGCACCTCAATCAGTGGGTGATACCAGATGAGAGACTCCCTCCTGGGGCACACAGAAGACTGGGCGACTTGGAAGGTGCTGAACAGACTGCGCTCTGGCACCACGAGATGCAGAGCCAACCTCAAGAAATGGGGCCACAAAGTGGGATCCTCGACATGTGAGTGTGGAGAAGAGCAAACTACTGACCACCTGCTGCAATGCAACCTGAGCCCTGCCACATGCACAAGGGAGGACCTTCTTATAGTAATACCAGAGGCACTCCAAGTGGTCAGATACCAGTCAAAGGACATTTGATCAACTACCAAGCTTGCAAACTTTGTGTTTATTTATCTGTTTGTTTGTTTTGTTCTGTTAGAAATGTAATACAATGGTCTGGTTGCCCCTGACACGATAAATAAAATAACTTTGGGAAGATGGCTTCCTTCCTTCCCTTCTCTCCCTCCCTCCCTCTCTTGCACTTACCTCCTACACTACAAACAATTTTCTCCAATTTTGTTAAAGTTCTGAACTTTTAATCACCCCTTTTTCCAGCTGGACTCTCTTCTTTCGTCCTTCATGTTAAGTGCCGCAATGGCTGACCAAAGCAAGTTCAGTTGGGATCAATGGGTTAATCGCTGGTGGGTTCACTCTGTGCAGGCACAGGGAGGAGGGAAGCACTGCCACCCATGCCAAGATGTACATTGCCTAAGCACTCTTTTTATGATGAGATACAATTAAACCGTAGAAAGAAGAGGATAATTTATAGGAGAAAATAAACAGAAACCTCCAGTAATGGCTTATAAATTAGTCTAGTTCATAGGTGAAGCATTAAAATGGTGCCTCACTCCTTCTTCCCAAAATAATCTGGATTTTATAAGACCTCTGGTGCATTTCTACTGTGGAATTCATGCAGTTTGACACCACTTTAACTGCCATAGTTTCATGCTATACAATCATTGGAGTTGAAGTTTTGAAGTCTTTAGCCTTCTCAGCCAAAAAAGGCTGATGTCTCATCAAATTACATCTCCCAGGATTCCATAGCATTGAGTCATGGTAGTTAAAGTGATATCAAACTGTATGAATTATACAGAGTAGATCGGTTGTCGTGAACTAGAAGCCTTAAAGGAGCTAAACACAAGTAAAAGGTCCAAACAAGGTTTATTAATAAACAAAAATAGCTTAGAAACACTTGAATTCAGTGAGTCTAGCAATAAAACAAAGTCTGCAGCAACTGCTAAGCAAAGAACGCAACTTGGAGAATAATCCAGATTATACAGAGATATAATCCAGTATAACAAAAACTTTAAGCAAACTGCTTGAAAATAACAGAGTTCACAAAGCACAATGTAGCAAGGTGGGAGCAAACAAAAACAAAGTCAGAAAACAGTCCAGAGTCAAAACACGTCCAAAAGTTGAAGTAGAAGTCCAAAATGCGATGTCGTCATCCAAAAACAATCTGAAGTCAGCAGGAAGGCAGAAGTCAGCACTTACAGGATTCCAGTCAGTAGTAACATGGAAACACAACGATCTGCAGTCCCAGGACCCAAAGCAAGAGTGATGGCAGCAACAAAGTCCCAAGCCCAATGCAACACTTTGCCTACTGCAAAGTTCCAATAGTTTGATACCTTACTTTTATCCTATAACTCCTCATCAGAGGTGGAGCTGGACTCCACCCTGTCCTCATCACTCTCAGGTGCTTTTGCTTCCACAGCTGCTCGCCACCGCCCGTCCGTCCAACTTTTCCAGCGTCTATCAAGACTTAGATCACCTCATGTATTACCAGGTTGCCAGTCTCCTGAAAACCCTTCAAATTCCTCACTTGATGTGGGTTGAGTACATATGTCCCTGATCTCTTGTACATGGGTCCAATCTAATCCATCCTCCTCTCCGTCATCACTCCCAGTCCCATCACTCCCCGTGAACCCCATGAAGTCTTCCTCCTCTGTCGGAGCATTAAGTATTTCATGGATCCGCTTCCTTTCTCTCTCTTCATCTGCCTCTTGATCCCGAGTAACCCGCTTCAAACCTCTACCTTCTTCTCCCTCCTCCTCCATCTCAGAATCAGTGAACCCTTCGAATGACTCAGTATCTGTAGATGTCACGAATATTTCCCTAATTTGCTTCCTTTGCTGCTCTTGATCCAACACCTGAACAGCCCTCTTTGCCCTTCTACTACTCGTTGTAGCTTGCTCAGCACATTCTACTACAACATCAGAAGTTCTCAGTCTGTGGATTCCCAGGTGTTTTGGCCTACAACTCCCAGAAATCCCAGCCAGTTTACTAGCTGTTAGAATTTCTGATAGTTGAAGGCCAAAACATCTGGGGACCCACAGGTTGATGAGAACTATTGGAGTTCAGCCTGTGACTGTGTTTCAGGATCAGGGTGCTTTGGATGTGGGGAATGATGTAAATGAGGTTCAAGATGGCAATGGTTTGGTCAGTGATAGTGATGCAGAGAATGACAGAGAGGCAGCTGTTCCAAGTGTAGTTTCCCATGAGAATGTTCCTACAGGGTATAGGGATTATGGTTTACTCCGTGAAATGCTTCCAGAGAGTTCCCAGAATTTAGGGCATGAAAACAACTCGGCACTTGTGGAAACTAATGAGCATAGAGATAGGGAGGCGGAAATTAGTCCAAACAGACAGGCCGAGCAAGGCCTTTGGCGTTCTGCCAGGCTTCAACACAAACAGATAAGGGCCATTAAAGGAAAGCGAAACCAGTTTCTGAGTGCTGGGAAAGGTTTAAAAGTTCCAAGCATGGAAAATATTACCAGATGAAGCATCGTTTAGAATTCTGCTAAGTTCGTCTCCTTGTCTCATAGAAGCCTTGCTTGAAAGATTCATGCTTAAAGATTTCTTGTTTCCTGTTTGGTGTTTGTTTCTTGTGATTACCTGCTCAGGCCTTGGAGCAACGTTTCCTGGTTCTTTGGATTTTGTTAGGGACTTGTAGACTTTGCTTTTGGACATTGCTGAACTCTACCTTGAACTAATTTATTCCTGCTTATCTTCTTACCTAATTGGATTAATCTATTCCCTTAAAGTGCTTTTCTACTTTGCTGCTTTTACTTATTCAAGAATCATAGAATTAAAGAATTGGAAGAGACCTCATGGGACATCCAGTCCAACTCCCTGCCAAGAAGCAGGAATATTGCATTCAAATCACGCCTGACAGATGGCCATCCAGCCTCTGTTTGAAAGCTTCCAAAGAAGGAACCTCCACCACACTCCGGGGCAGAGAGTTCCACTGCTGAACAGCTCTCACAGTCAGGAAGTTCTTCCTCGTGTTCAGATGGAATCAATATTCTCAATTTATTCTCAATAAAAGGATTGTTTTCCCATACTCAATGTGTGGTGTTTTAAAGCCAGAAGGTTATTCCTGTTCTGAAGTGCAACAAGAAGCACTGGTGTAGATGTACCCTAAGGTTGGATTTAGAAGCTGATTTTTTTAATTTTGCTTTGGAACAAGTAGGCTGGTTACCAAATGCTATTGAAAGGAATATTTCAAGACCAATGTGAAGCTACGATTGTGTCTTTGTGATCGTTAGCACCACTTATGTGACCACTTCTAAATAATGGTTAGTAGAAACCATGGTTTACACAGTATCTAAACTTTTTTATGGTCAAATAACGAAGATTTGTGTATGACATGATTAAATGGAACTGGCAGTGGCTGAGAGGGAGATTGGACCACTCATCCATCCACCCACCCCAAAAGAATAGAAGTTCTCTAGTGTTTCCTTGGAAATGAAGCCTACCATTAGAAGTGACAGCAGTGTGCAGCCTCTTTCACTTTTACCTCTGATTTTATTTATTTATTTCCCTGCTCCAAGTTAGGGATGTGAAGGCATTTTGCTAAATTACTCATCCTCATCAAAGCAGGCTGTCTTGGCATGTGGAGACAGCCTGTCAAGTGTTTGTTAAGACCCATGAAATTTTTCATCGTCAGTGCAAAAATGAGACAAATAGATTTTTTTCAGAGTTAAGGCAGAGGCAGCTAGTAGATCAGTTGCGGTCAAAGCAACACATCCATTCTTGGTGTTGCAACTCATCTTCTTGGGTTGTTTGTGTGCCATACAGGCTCTGGTCCTCAATAGAAGTTTTATCTTGAGAGAGCTCTCATGCAACAGCCCAGAGCGAGTGTGGGAGCAATGGCTATATGACAAGCATGGATCCAGCAGATCACAACAATGGATCTGTTGGAACCCAGATGCCTTAAAGAGCCAGGCACAGGAGTATGTCCAAAACAATAGTTTATTAAAGCAAAGTAAACAGGACTCAGAGACACTTGCTTCAGTGCCTCTGGTCAAAACTCAAAATTTGTAGCAATCTTCAACTTGTAAAACAAACTCAGAAAATAATCCAGATTAAACTGGCAAAAAGCCCGGATTAAACAAGAGTTCTTTCAAAAAGCACCATAATCACACAGTTCAAGGAAAACAAACAAACAAAGAACCGTGGAAAGAAGCCGTCATCCAGTTGCAGTCCAAAGTTGAAGAAATCCCAGTTGAAGATTCCAAAGTCCACAAGGCAGTGTCGTCGTCAAAAGCAGTCCAAAGTCAAGGAGAGGGGAGATCTGCATTTACGAGAATCCAAGCTGGTCGGTACACAAAGCAAACAGCAACCTGCAGATCCAGGACCCAAGCCCTACAGGAAAGCAGCAGCAACAAGACCCAAGGGACAAAACCAACACTTTGCCTACTGCAAATTTCTATCATTCCAGTTCCTACATTTATCTTACAGGTCATCACCTGATGATGAGCTGCCCTCCATCCCATCCTCATCATTCTCAGCTGGTTTAGCTTCTACAGCTGAGTGCCAACGCCCATCCCTCCAACTCTTCCACCTCTTGTCAAGACTTAGGTCTCCCCATGATTCCACAGTATCACCAGACTACCAATCCCCGCCACCAGGAAACCCCGCAAAAGTGTCACTGGACGTTGGTTGAGTACACACATTCTGAACCTCCTGTACTTTGGTCCAATCCCTCTTCATCCCCATCACCCAGACCCATCATTCCCAGACAAACCCATGAAATCCTCATCCTCTGTGGGAGCAGTAAGTATGTCCCGGATCTTCTTTCTCTGAACCTCCTTGTCTGATTCCTGCTCTCGAGTAATCCTCTTGATCCCTCTATTCCCATCTGTATCTCCTTCCTCCTCCTCCTCCTCCTCACTCATTCCACTCTCGGAGAAACCCTCAAAGGACTCTTAATCAGTGGGTGACATAAGTATCTCCCGGATCCTTTTCCTTTGCTGTTCCTCATCTAACACCTGGGCGCCTCGTTTCCCTTCTCTACCACTCCTACTACCAGTTGCAGCGTTGCTAACAGACTCTACTACAACAGGATCCATCCACCACTGTTGAACTGATATTTCCTATGAAATGCCTCTTTGCAAAATCTTTTTCCCTATATGTATATTTGTATGAATAGAACATACAGCTAGTATGAACTGAATAGCAGACATGAAAAAAAAAATTCTGTTGCTTATGATTATTAAAAGCTTTTGCAACAAACCAACATCTATTATAGTTTAGTTCTGTTGTGAAATTGCATAATAGTATAATTTGTGGGGTTTTTAAAAAATAAAAGTTAAAATGTACTGTGCATTTGTACTGTACTAATGCCATTTGATACAATTTAACTGTATTTCTCAATGATATGGAATCATGGATATTGCAATTTTACAGGGTTTTTAGGCTTCACTGTCAAAGGGTGCTGTTGCCTCACCAAACCACAACTTCCAGTATTCTGAGGTGCCAAACGGAATTAATTCTACAGTATAGATGCATCCTCAGATGGACACTATGCCATCATTTAGCAGAAATGGGCAGGCTGTTCTTCCTGTGTAAAAGATAATGATACTTGTGGATTTGCATCCCTACTCCTGCAATTGTGTTAGATGAGTGACCACTGTTTTCCATTCTCCATAACATAGTGGGAGAAAGACAGAAGAGGAAGGAAGCAGGGGGGAAGTATAGAAGAGTGTTGAGGCCCGTGAAGCCTCTGAGGATGAAGATGGGGATTTTCTGGTTGAGCCTGGTGTTTCTGTAGAGAAAAGTGAAAGTGTTTTTCAAGACAATGGGAAAGTTTTGGGTAGATTTGTTGTCTGGGAAACAGGCAGGGATTGTCATGAGATTGACTCTGAAAAGAATGTGGAGGAGACAGAAGGGTTACAGATAACCCAGCATTTACAGCTCAGAAGGGATAGTGCGAAACAGAGACAAATTAAATGTTCCCAGAGGCTGAAAGATAAACAAAGGGAATCCAGGTGTGAAAAAGGGTGATGCCATGGGCCAGAAGGAGTATTCTTCAGGAATTGGAATCAATGTTTGATTTTTGCATGTCAAGTTGCCTGTTTTGGGAGCTCCATATTGATCTATTATTTATTTACTTCATTTATACCCTGCCTTTCTCCCCCTCAAGGGGCTCAAGGTGGCTTACAACTCAGGTACAATTCAATACCAATAAAATCAACAGTAAACACAATACCATACCCCTCCATTAACAATTAGTCAATAAACACATTAAAACAGTAAACAGATTAAAACATATAAAGTGTATAGTTTGATTTGTCCAAGATCCTTGTTCATAATCCATATTCAAATCTTGTCAACATCTGTAGTCACTTATTCTTTGAATGCTTGTGTGCAAAGCCATGTATTTAACTTTTTCCTAAAATCTAGAAGGGATGAACCTGCCTGATGTCCTGGTGAGGGAGTTCCACAACCAAGCGGCCACCACTGAGAAGGCTCTGTCTCTCCTCCACACCAATCGTGCTTGTGAAGAGGGTGGGATCGAGAGAAGAACCTCCCCAGATGATCTTCTAGTAGGCTCATATGAGGAGATATATTCAGAAAGATAAGTTGGACCGAAACCGTTTAGGACTTTATAGGCCAAGACCAGCACTTTAAATTAGGAGTTATGAATTCTGTTCTAGGGTCTGTATCTTGTTTTCCCATTTAAGTTCTATGCCTCCTGTTTGGATTGCAAATCTTGGTTCAAGTTTCAAGCCTTTGGGATAATGGTAAAGTTCAAGTATCAAGCCTTTGGATTATGATCATGTTCATATTTTCAAGATTTTTGATATAATTCTAGTTGAAGTGCAACAACCCTTGGGTTGCAATTCCTTGCTTTTGCTTTTGGTGCTTTGTGGAATTCATATTCAGAGTCGTTCATTGCTTTTTGTTAAGATCCTGGAAATCTAGCTCATGTATGTAACTTTTGAATACTGGGTTTTCCTATTTTGAAACTGGTTTTTGTACTATTTTGTACTAGTTTTTGTACTATTTGTACTGAAACACTATTTTGAAATTATTTTGTATAAGATACTCTTTTCTGAATAAACATTATTATTGTTGATCTGTGTGGTATTTGGATGAGAAAGAGATCAAGCAGGCAGCTGGACTGCAACTAAGGGAAGGAAGGGTTTAAAAGAAAATGTGGGAAATATTCAGAGAGAGGTTTTTCCTCTTTTGGAAAGGTGGGGAAACCCAACAATTTTCTCCACAAAATGTTCTCCGCAAAATTTCAGGTCACAGGAGATGAAGGTCAGCTGCTGTCTTCACCTTTTGCCTTGTCTTTTCCTCATATTGTATTTTGAAATGGTCATATGACTGGCCAAATAAATTAAATATTATAGGTCACAGGAGATATCCTAGCTCCTGCCATGAGAGTTCATAAGAACTTTTGGAAGGATGTGGTTGGCAAATTGCTTATAAACATTTTTCCCCACTCATATTTCAGAAGAACCTTTCATCTTTCCAGCAGTATTGCTATGCAAGGTACATTGCTTATTGATTTTTCAATTTACAAGTTTGATAAGACTTGAAAAATGTTTTGGGTTTTCATCCTCCATATTTATTAGTGAGGGGAAGGAGAAGAGAGAGAGGTGCTGCACTTCACAACGAATTGTTTCTTGATGGTTCACTTTATGTCAGCAACATTTTCTTAAGTTAATTGTGTTTTTCATATACCGCGGAGCCACTTATTCACTGCAATTGCAACTTTACTCATTACACCGTTCACTGCAGAATACAGAGCGCATCTAAATGTAAGAGTGGAGTTACAGAACTCCATTGCTATTTAGTAGGCTTGAGTGATTTAAAAAAAGGTTCAAAACTTGTTTTGGATGTAGGGGGTGCTAGTGATTCGATTTTGAAATGATTTCCTATAATTTTCTTGAAAAAAAGATCGGAAATATCAAGAAATCCGAATCGCTTTGTTTGCTTCGTTAATGGAAGGTGCCCCTCCCTCCCTCCAGAACCATTAAAATCTCGCAGTTTCCTTTCCTTCCCTTGCCCGGAATCTGAGATCATCTGGGGAGGCCCTGCTCTCGACCCCACCGCTATCACAAGTGAGGCTGGTGGGGACGAGGAGCAGGGCCTTCTCAGTGGTGGCCCCTCACCTGTGGAACTCACTCCGGAGGGAAATCAGGGCATCAACATCCCTCCTCGCCTTCAGGAGGAAGGTAAAAACGTGGTTGTGGGACCAGGCCTTTGGGCAACCTGACAATTAGATATGGAAACCAGATAGATAGGACTGACAGGATTGACAATTGCGGAATTGGAATTTAAACTATGAGATTGTGAAACGCTGACCGTCAATGAGGTGTGTATTGGTTTTATTGGTTTTATTGGTTTTATTGGTTTTATGGTTGTTTTTGCCTATAATAATTATTGTTTTCTGTTAAATGTTGTTATTGCTAGAATTGCTGTTTTGCTAACTGATGTTATTGTCTTTTGTTGTTATGTGATGCGGGCATCGAATTCTGCCTTGCTTTTGTAAGCCGCCCTGAGCCCCCCCCCCCCCCCCCGGGTGAGAAGGGCGGGGTAGAAGCAACCGAAATAAATAAATAAATAAATAAATAATAAGGTGCCCATCCCTCCCTCCAGAACCATTAAAATCTCGCAGTTTCCCTTCCTTCCCTTGCGGGGAGCTGCGATGCAGAGGGACAAGGCAGGTGTGGCTGAGTACAGATTTTAAAACTAACCTCGCAGTTTCCCTTCCTTGGGTGACAACGAACGGCGATGGATTGCAGAAGGACGAGGCAGACGTGGGTAAGAACTAGGCTTGGGTAACCACAGAAATATTTGGTTCTAAACTCGTTTCGTTTTTAGGGGGGCCTTTGCGTTTTGTTTTTTTAAAGAATTCCGAAATTTTCCTTTAAAAAAGTTCAAAATATATGAAATTTCATAAAATTACGAATCGATTCGTTAATGGCGGACACAATTGCGCAATATGCTAAAAAACCCTCCAAATGGGACAGGAGGAACTTCTGAAGCTTCCCTCTCCCTCTGTTGTTGACTGTTGGTGTGATAATATATTTTTTATCACTGATAAAACAAACAACAACTATAAAACTTGCACCAGACATACGGAAATAATTACGAAACAATTACGAAACAATTTCGAAACAATTTTGAACCAATTACGAAACAATTACAAAACAATACGAAATAAATTGGAAAAATTGTTTCGATTTTTAATTACTCCTCACAGTAGTCCTGCATGGCTCAATATTGGATCGTAAGCTAATTTAAATACGAATTAATAACGAATTAGGAAATTAATGAACGAAACCACCCAAGCCTAGTAAGAACAGCTCTTCCTGAAGGCCACTGGGGGCGTGGCCTTCAGGAAGAGCTGTTCTTAGCCACACCCACCTCGTCCCTCTTTGCATCGCCAGGTGTGCAAAGCCCCATCCGAAAATAATTCCGAACAATGGGGAAGTTGTTTCAGTTCGGAATTGCTCCTCCCACTATTCCCTAATGGCTCGAAATTGGATCAAAAGGTAATTAAATCTGAATTAATTACAATTTTAGAAGCTTACGAACAAATTTGCCCAAGCCTACTATTTAGCTTGATTGTGGGAACCTGCTAGTTCCTCTGTCTTTAATGCTACCTTTTCAGGAGGACAAATTTCACTGTCATGTCTGTTATAAAAATAGACATTTAGCTTGCCATCCTATCTTTTCTAATTATAATTACCTTTCTGTTTCCAATGTGTGCTAGCTGTGATCTGTAAGTCTAATATGACTCAGGTATAAGCTATATGAAAGTTGGAGGCCTGCTCTTTTCTATCAAAACAATGCCAATTGTCTTCACCCTGATGGCTATATCAGATTTGATTGAACCTCAAAGGCTACAAAATGATTTCAAGACCTAGAGGATTTTTGAAAATAAAGAGGATAGAGAGGGAGAAGTAAAGATACAATTTATTTTTGTATTGAGAGAAGACAGAGTTTACTATCTTATTATTGCTGCATGATATATCATTGAAGAACAAATAAACAAATCTCTTCTGGATTACTTCTTACCTCATTTCTCTACTTCACAGGAATTAATGTTTGTCCTTGATGCTCCGAGGGGAATCCATTCCAAATCCTCCAGGACATGTAGCCTCTAGGCTTGGGCGGTTTCGTTCGTTAATTTCGTAATTCGTTATTAATTTGTATTTAAATTAGATTACGATCCAATATTGAGCCATGCAGGAATTGGGTGAGGAGTAATAAAGATTCGAAACTATTTTTTCAATTTATTTCGTAATTATTTCGTAATTATTTCGTAATTATTTCGTAATTATTTCGTAATTATTTCGTAATTATTTCGTAATTATTTTCGCATGTCTGGTGCAAGTTTTATAGTTGTTGTTTGTTTTATCACACCAACAGTCAACAACAGAGGGAGAGGGAAGCTTCAGAAGTTCCCCCTCTCCCATTTGGAGGTTTTTTTTAGCATATTGCGCAATCCTGTCCGCCATTAACGGATCGATTCGTAATTTTACGAAATTTCATAAATTTTGAAATTTTTAAAAGGAAAATTTCGGAATTATTAAAAAAAAACGAAACGCAAGGGCCCCTTAAAAACAAAACGAGTTTAGAACCAAATTTTTCCGTGGTTACCCAAGCCTAGTAGCCTCCCAGCAGGCTAGAGGACTAAACATTTCCGACTCACTTCCTGAGTCGTAATACAAATGGAGGAGAAAGTTCGGAAGGGCAAAAGGACCTCCGGGTTTTTAAAACGCTTCGAAATTGCTTTAAAAAGGTGACTTTAATGAAATTATTACGAGTTACGAGTAATCCGACGTGGCTCTATCCATTAGGGCTGGGCGGTTTCGTTTCGTTAATTCGTAATCCGTTAAAATGCATTATTTTTTTTGTTAACGAAGCGATAACGAACCATTCTGGAGCAACTTAAAAACGAAACGAATTTTTCAATTCGTTTCGTAAATACTTCGTATTTCGTTATGTATTCGTTTCGTTATTGGTTTGAGGTCGTTTCGTTATTATTTCCGCATGTCTGGGGCAAGTTTTATAGTTGTTTTTTGTTTAATTAGTGAAAAAAATTATAATATCACACCAACAGTCAACAACAGAGGGAGAGGGAAGCTTCAGAAGTTCCCCCTGTCCCATTTGAAGGTTTTTTAGCGTATTGCGCGGTCGCGTCCGCCATTAACGAATCAATTCGTTATTGTTTCGTTATTGTTTCGTTATTGTTTTGTAATTTTTTTACCATTTACAAAATTTCGTAAATATTGAACTTTTTTTTTAAAAAAATTCGGAATTCTTTTAAATATCGAAACGCAAAAAACCCCAAAAAACGAATCGATTTTAGAAACAAATTTTTCCGTTGTTACCCAGGCCTACTATCCATGCCTAGTTGTGACCAGTCATTTTAAAGAGATGGTAAGGATTAATGTTTTATTTGCGTCTTTCAGCACAAAGAGATGCAACACCCTTCCTTTTCCCATCTATCTACAGAACCTAAATAAACACCTGCCTTCAAACACAGCTCTCAAAGTGCTAGCTGAGAACTGAATGAACCTGTCACTTTTGCCCTAAAGGGGAAGGAAACCATTGCTCTAGCTTTCAATTAAAGGTTGGCAACTCTGATCCAAGGCAGTCAAAACTGATCCGTACGTCAAGGTGGCCCATGAAGCTTCTGCCATGGATGAGAGATTAGGGCTTTGCGACGTGGTGATCAGATACCATGATGGCTGGAACACTGCTTTCTACAAGGAGAGGGATGGAAGTCTGGGGAAATTTATGAACTATCTCTCTGTTCAAACTTCAGGGCTATAGCTACTATCATTTTGGCAATAAAACTTAATGAAGGGATAAGGATGGAGGGTGGATTGTGGACTCTCTGTGTTACTACCAAGTTCCACATTTGGTCTGCGGTGACATTTTATGTCAAAGTAGAATATAATATAACTCTCTAGCCAATACTCCACAGGACAGGAGCAGGATTCAAAACGATCTTGACAGATTAGAGAGATGATAGGCCAAAACTAATAAAATGAAGTTCAACAGGGACAAATGCAAGATACTCCACTTAGGCAGAAAAAAACGAAATGCAAAGATACAGAATGGGGGACAATGCCTGGCTTGAGAGCAGTACGTGTGGAAAAGATCTTGGAGTCCTCGTGGACAAGTTGAACATGAGCCAACAATGTGATGTGGCAGCAAAAAAAAGTCAATGGGATTTTGGCCTGCATCAATAGGAGCATAGTGTCTAGATCCAGGGAAGTCATGCTATCCTTCTATTCCACCTTGGTTAGACCACACCTGGAATATTGTGTCCAATTCTGGGCACCACCATTTAAGAAAGATATTGACAAGCTGGAATGTGTCCAGAGGAGGGCGACTACAATGATCAAGGGTCTGGAGAACAAGCCCTATGAGGAGCGGCTTAAGGAGCTGGGCATGTTTAGCCTGAAGAAGAGAAGGATGAGAGGAGACATGATAGCCATGTATAAATATGTGAGAGGAAGTCATAGGGAGGAGGGAGCAAGCTTGTTTTCTGCTTCCCTGGAGACTAGGATGCGGAACAATGGCTTCAAACTACCAGAGAGGAGATTCCGTCTGAACATGAGGAAGAACTTCCTGACTGTGAGAGCCATTCAGCAGTGGAACTCTCTGCCCCGGAGTTTGGTCGAGGCTCCTTCTTTGGAAGCTTTTAAACAGAGGCTGGATGGCCATGTGTCAGGGGTGATTTAAATGGTCCAGCATTTCTGTGTTCTCAAATAATATGCTGTGTCCAGGTTGGTTCATCAGGTGTTCTGCTATGGCTGACTTCTCTGAAACCAACCTGGACATAGGATATTATTGGAGAACACAGAAATGCTGGACCACTCTCACAACCACCATGTCAGACTACACAGAGAAGCCATTGAAATCCACAAGCATGTGGACAATTTCAACAGAAAGGAGGAAACCATGAAAATGAACAAAATCTGGCTACCAGTATTAAAAAACTCTAAAATTGCAACAGCAAAACAACAGAGAGGAAACAAACAAGGACATCTAATCACCTCTCAACAAAGGATTGCACCAGGCACTGCCAGGCAATCAAATGCTAATCAAAGTGATCAGTTGAAACATTCACACCTGGCTCCAGCAGACAAGAGTCCTTTGTCCCACCCTGGTCATTCCACAGATATATAAACCCATTTTCCTAGTTCCAACAGACCTCACTACCTCTGAGGATGCTTGCCATAGATGCAGGCGAAACGTCAGGAGAAAATGCCTTCAGAACATAGCCATATAGCCTGAAAAAAACCCTACAACAACCCAGTGATTCCGGCCATGAAAGCCTTCGACAATACTTTGTTATCTGAGTGGGAGCCACTGTGGATATTTTCCTTGAAATAGGAAGAATACAATTATCTCCTTTTTAAAGATATTTCAGTCACATTTGAGAAAATGTTCTTTCTCAAGCAATGGACTGAAATGTTTCAAGAGGCCAAAAATTTTAGTGTTTTGTGGTGCAAGTATTGCTGTTTTTCTCCAGCTTCAAAGATCTGTTCATTTCTGTGGTAATGTACTGAATAGAATTGACCTCAGAGGACTTTTGGAGGGTTTTTTCTTTACTGTTGGTGGAAATATCTTTGGAAGTTTTCAGACTGCAATAGCTTAGAGCTCCATCCAGCAAACTTGCTGGTTTAGGATGACACTCTATCAGTACAGCTCTTTTAGCCAGAAGACAGACTGGTACCTAAAAATTCTGCCTCCTGCCTTATTATGCTCCTCACTAATGTATCTGACAGCTAGTCTACAAATTCAAAATAATCACAAGATTAGCCCTAAATTAGTACAAAGCCCCAACAGACTGTGCATGCAAGATGGAGCACTAACATTTTGATAGTACCTATACATACTCTGAAGTAAGTCTTATTGATTTCATTGTCTTACTCTCCTGTAAATTCATCTTATTTGATACGGTGAGCAAAAGTTTGGACTAAATGCCCTCACAAGTCCTTTTATACTGCATGAGTCTATTACTTGTAGCAGACTCTTGGCAAAGCAATAGCAATACAACAGAAGACATAATGAAGCAAATGAAGGAATACTGTTAAAATATATGAAACTAAGGGATGATTGGATATATCTTTAGAGAAAGACCTTTCTAGTAAGTGAATGGTAGGGTTGTTGTAGGTTTTTTCGGGCTGTATGGCCATGGTCTAGAGGCATTCTCTCCTGACGTTTTGCCTGCATCTATGGCAAGCATCCTCAGAGGTAGTAAGGTCTATTGGAACTAGGAAAAAGGATTTATATATCTGTGGAATGGCCAGGGTGGGACAAAGGACTCTTGTCTGCTGGAGCTAGGTGGGAATGTTTCAACTGACCACCTTGAATAGCATTTAATGGCCTGACAGTGCCTGGAGCAAACTTTTGTTGAGAGGTGATTAGATGTCCTTGTATGTTTCCTCTCTGTTGTTGTGCTTTTGGAATTTTAATACTGTATTTTAATACTGGTAGCCAGATTTTGTTCATTTTCATGGTTTCCTCTAAAATATAAATAAAAATGTAATGTTAGTTTGTGGGGTTGACATAACTCAAAAAGCACTGAACGAATTGACACCAAATTTGGATACAATACACCTATCAGACCAACGAGTGACCATCACTCATAAAAACACTGAAAAACACAGCTGAAGGGACTTTAAAAGTCAAAAAAGCAAAAAGATGCTACATCCTATGTGCAAAAACGAACCCCCCCCCCCAACAAAACACAATAGCATATCCACACCCTCTTCTGGATTACAGCTCCCAGCATCCCCTAGACCAAGCCCTTGAGGAGAGGTAGATGATCGAAATGCACTGCTTCCAAGCTGCAAGCTTTCTCCTCCTTGGATTTCTTTAAGAGCATTCCAATTCCTGCAGATTTACAATTTCCTATTCCTGGACTGCAACTCCCAGCAATCCTCCAGATAGATAAGATAGATTAGATAGAGATAGATAGGTAGGTAGATAGATTGATCAGGAGGACTGCTGGGAGTTGCAGTCCAAGAATAGGTAGAGAAGGAAGAATGGGGAGAAAGAGGAAGGGAAAGAAAAGGGAAGGGAGGGAAGAGGAAGAGAAGGAAGGAAGGAAGGAAGGAGAGAATGAAAGAAAAAGGGAAGGAAGGAGAGAAAGAAAGGAGGAGAGGAAGAGGGAGGGAAGGTTGGCCATAGCAACACATGGCGGGCACAGCTAGTATTCATATATATACATCCCTAGTTTATGGATTTTCATTTTTCGTGGGTGGTCCTCGAACGTAAAACCCGCGATAAGTGAGGGAACACTGTCCTTCATTTATATTATTTTCTATGCAAAAATATTGCTTCCTGTACAGAAAGGCTGTGCAAAATCATCCCATGTCAATTTTGTACAGAATCCAAACTGCTAGGACTCAGTCCATGATTTTTCTTTTCAAATTTCCTCAATATTTGAAAAACTGTTCTTTCTATCCCTATTAGTGATTCGTGATAGCCTAAGTTAGATAGAGTCCTGTGTATTTCTTTGGGGAGAGTGATTTGAAGTCTGGAATTCTCTAGTGACTTACAATCAAATTGTGCTCCATGCAGTCATGCTGGCCACATGACCTTGGAGGTGTCTACGGACAATGCCGGCCCATCACCTTAGAAATGGAGATGAGCACTAACCCTCGGAGTCGGACACAACTGGACTTAATGTCAGGGGAAAACCTTTACCTTACCTTACAATCAAAAGCCAGCCTGGACTGACCACTAAGCTTCTGTTGCCATCTAATGTCTGGTAGAAAGTATGAAGAATGCATTAGAGATGCATCTGGCTTTGGCCCTAGATCAGTGTTTCTCAACCTTCCTAATGCCGTGACCCCTTAATGCAGTTCTTCATGTTGTGGTGACCCCCAAGGGTTTGGTGGGCAATGATCTTGAGTTTTGGAGTTGTAGTTCACTTACATCCAGAGAGCACTGTGGACTCAAACAATGATGGATCTGGACCAAATTCTACACGAATACTCAATATTCCCAAATGTGAACCCTGGTGGAGTTTGGGGGAAATAGACCTTGACATTTGGGAGTTGTAGTTGCTGGGATTTATAGTTCAGCTACAATCAAAGAGCATTCTGAACCCCACCAATAACAGAATTGGGCCAAACGTCCCACAGAGAGCCCCTATGACCAACAGAAACTACGGTGTTTTCTGATGGCCTTTGGTGACCCCTCTGACACCCCCTCGCAACCCCCCAAGGGTCCCTACCCCTAGGTTGAGAAATGCTGCCCTAGATAGACATTTGGAGAACCACCATGACAGGAGAGGTGAGACATATCATGCCGCTGCTAAACTGTGTGAAAATTCACCCAATGCCAAATCTCAACTGTAGCGTTACTTGGAAAGTAATATGTGATGAGAGAGACGAGGGGGAAAGCACACTTTTGTCATATTGGTGCCAACAAGTGTATTTCATGTCACAATGTATTGAATTAAAATGCATATTATTTTGTGCATTAGTTTCTCCCCAAAATTGTTTAATTTCTGGAGAATGGGGAACCTCATCTGTTGAAAGTCATGTGGGATACATTTTACAAAAAAAGCCAATGGGATTTTGGCCTGTATCAATAGGAGCTTAGTGTCTAGATCTAGGGAAGTAATGCTATCCCTCTATTCTGCCTTGGTTAGACCACACCTGGAATATTGTGTCCAATTCTGGGCACCACAGTTCAAGAGAGATATTGACAAGCTGGGGGCACATCAATTTGGCCAAGATCGAAGCCTTCCAAGTTAAGCAGCTTTGCACCTTCCTGTGCCTTTCCAGTACAATGCTGACAGTGGCAGTAAGGGCTGAGATAGGAATACTCCGTCAAAGCTCAAATCTTAATGAGAAAGTTTAATTACTGGTCAAAAGTAAACTCTATGGATCCCAGTAGACTTCCTTGCCTATGTCTAGAGGATCAAGTCCAGCATGACCAGAAGTCATCGTGGATGGCGGCTCTGAATCATGAGTTGGCTGGATTCGGTCTGCCTTTGCAATTTCTCGGTGTTTTGGGTCCGGGGGCAGGGCAAGTGCTCAAGCGACGCATCCGAGATGTCTATGCTCAGTTGGACCTAGAGAGCATAGGTAGGTCTTCAACCACAAGGTTTTTAGCTTCCCACAAAAGGAATATTCATTTAGAGCACTACCTAATTATTCCACTTCCTCTACCCTTAAGAAGAATATATACTAGGGCTAGGTTTGAACAAGTCGGTATTATGATGCAAACTGGGCGCTACTGTAACATCCCAAGAAGTGAGAGATTCTGTGTCTGGGGAGAACAAACAGTGGAAGGCATTGAACATTTCTTAATTGACTGTCCAGCATACACCGAACTGTGAGACAGATATTTACATCCAATATTATCCAACTGCAGATTCCCCAACAGAAATGATCTCCTGACATCCCTCTTGCAAGGGCAGGAAAGATCCAGCATAATCAGAGTAAGCATTTTTATTCTGAAAGCTATTAAGAAAAGAGCAGATTTCCTGAAAGAAGAACCAAGAAAATAAGATTCTGACTATAAATAGAAGGAAAGCTGCTGTCCTCACCTTTTTGCCTTGTTTTTTACTCATGTTCTATTTTGAAATGGTCATATGACTGATCAAATAAATAATAATAATAATAATAATAATAATAATAATTATTATTATTATTATTAAGAGAGGAGATTCCATCTGAACATTAGGAGGAACTGTCTGACTGTGAGAGCCGTTCAGCAGTGGAACTCTCTGCCCCAGAGCGTGGTAGAGGCGCCTTCTTTGGAAGCTTTTAAACAGAGGCTGGATGGCCATCTGTCAGAGGTGATTTGAATGCAATATTCCTGCTTCTTGGCAGGGGGTTGGACTGGATGGCCCATGAAGTCTCTTCCAACTCTTTGATTCTATGTTTCTATGATTCTATTTCATGCTATCCCTCGCTATGAACTGCTAGGAACAGGGCACTGTTCAAGGTAGCTTGAATTCCTGTCCTAATGTAAAGTGCTGGCCATTTTAGTAAAGCAGAGAGAGTGTGAAATCCCATCTGCCTTTTCATGGTATGTTTATCTGGAAGGTTCAGGCTATCCTTGGGCACTGTCCAGAAGTAGATTTGGCTACTGACATAGAGAAAATCATATCAGCATTGAGAGTTCCTCCCCAGGAAACATTTCAGATGTTCTGCTGGAGAGGAATGTTGATAAACTAACAAAATTTCAGAGGAGGAAGTAGAGCCAACAGAGAATGTGTGTCTTCCGTTCACAGCAGGGATGTGTAAAGAATTCATTCCTTCTGTTTAGGGATATGTTGTGGTTGTTGTTACAGATCTACCCAATCTGCATCTCCCAGAAGTGAGCACAGTGATAGATGTCATTTGTAAGTGGAAATCCATATATTTCTGGGCTTGCAATGCATTTTGTAGAACAAAACAACAGCAAAAATACTTGGAAACATATGCCCATTTCTAAAATGTCACAAACATTATTTAGTCAGTGGCACTATGTGTCAGAAACAGATCCAACAAGAGCATGGCCACAGTGGCCCTTGCTCTAGTTACATCCCGAATAGAATACTGCAACGTGCTCTATGTGGGGTAGCCTTTGAAGATTGTTCAGAAACTCCAACTAGTCCAATGGGTAGCAGCTAGGCTGCTCACTGGAGCGTCATACAGTGAGCAACCTGTATGACGGTCCAGTGAGCATCATACAGGCTGCTATGTCAGCTCCACTGGTTGCCGATCCAGTTCTGAGCACAATTCAAAGTGCTTGTCTTGGCCTATAAAACTCTATATGGTTCCAGCCCTGTGTATCTGTCCAAATGTATCTCCTTCTACGTTCCACCTCAACGTTTAAGATCTTCTGGGGAGGCCCTGCTCTCGGCCCGCCTCTGTCACAAACATGCCTGGTGGGATGAGGGACAGGACCTTCTCAGTGGTGGCCTCCCGCCTGTGGAATTCACTCCCTGGGAAAATTAGGTCATCTTCATCCCTCCTCTCCTTCAGAAAGAAGTTGAAAACGTGGATGTTGGATCAGGCCTTCGGGTAACTATGCTGACAAGGACAATGACAATTGCTATGGTAATGGACTATGGCAAGCTTCGTGGAGTCTCCGATCACAGAAGTCGGCTAGATAAGGCCATAAGGCTGTTATATTTAAGCATATTTGAACTGAATTGATTTAATGTTTTTAATTGTATGCAATTATTGGTTTTATTATGTATTTTATTATGTACACATGGGCCGGAGGTTTAGCATGGCTGATAAATCACCAGCAACTAGAAGATCTATGAACTGAAAGGTTGCAAGTTCGAAGCCCTGGGTCGGCGTGAGCGGTCGACTGTCAGCCCTGCTCACTGTTTACCTAAGCAGTTCGAAAACAGATTTAGCTGTAATTTGAGAAATTAGGTACTGCTAAAGTAGGGGGAGGTGTTTTACAATGCCATAAAGAAGGAAGATCAGAAAATGTTGGGCGACCAAAAAGGAAGGAGGAAGTCCTGATGGCTCTTCGTCATAGAGAATGGAGCAACAGCATCCCCTGTGGCTGGACTCACCTTCCTTGGCACCAAAAAAACAGCTGGACACTGAGTCGACAACACCTCCTTTCTGTTCTGTCTGTC
Organism: Anolis sagrei; assembly: GCF_037176765.1. Lineage (NCBI taxonomy): Eukaryota > Metazoa > Chordata > Lepidosauria > Squamata > Anolidae > Anolis > Anolis sagrei. The sequence continues at coordinate 38,545,030 of NC_090028.1, forward strand.
TGTGTATTGTCTATACAAAAGCGGCATTGAATGTTTGCCGTGTATGTGTGCCGTGATCCGCCCTGAGTCCCCTTCGGGGTGAGAAGGGAAGAATATAAACAAAGTGTTGCTGTTGCTGTTGCTGTTGCTGTTGCTGTTGTTGTTGTTGTTGTTGTTGTTGTTGTTGTTGTTGTTGTTGTTGTTGTTATTGCACATGGAGGCATTGAATCATGCTGGCCGGAAGCCACTCTGAGTCCCACCCTGGGGGTTGAGAAGGGCAGGATACAAATATTTGAAATAAATAAGCAGAAATCCATATATTTCTGGGCTTGCAATGCATTTTGCAGAACAAAACAACAACAAAAATACTTGGAAACATATGCCTATTTCTAAAATGTCACAAACATTATTTAGTCAGTGGCACCATGTGTCAGAAACAGATCCAACAGAAAAAAAGATGTGCATAAAATGCAACTAATTAGCCAAAAGGGCACAGAGAGATATCTATTTTTTAATTGGGGGGGGGGGGCATCATGGAGCTAGAGCATAAGGACATCAAAGAAATTGGGCTTGGCATTTCTGCCCATTCCTCACTTGTACGAAGTGGCACATGGCTGTCTGTGTGAGTTCCAGATGTATATAAAAGCTATAGAACTCACCATCTGGTTGCAAATCAAGGACTCATTTCTGATGTTATGCCTGAGCAGAAATAAATAATATTGTAGTGATGGGTAATTCCCCAGACTGTGTTTTAGATGGGAGACTACAGTTTCGAATAAAATGGAATATGTTTTAAAAGCTGTATTCTTTCCCCCTCTTCCCACATTTCTACATTGTCTGATATTTGACATTCAATCCATGAATAGCAATACCCAGATTTGTATGAAAAATGTTTTCTCTCCCTTCTCCTGTGTGTAGTGACTGTGAACATAGAATAGTTAAGTTATGTATGACTCCTACTCTTGATTTTTGTGAAAGTGGACTCTCTCCATCTTGATGTAGTTTGGCTGTTGTATTAGCATCAGGTTGATGGAGTCTCCGTATTGTATTGTCCTTACTTTGTTTGCCTGAAGAATGTATCTTATTGAACAAATTGTTGGCTTCACAATATTGGGTACGTCAACATATTGCTTCGTTTGTTGATCCCAAGTCAAATTCTACAAGTGTTTTGCGTAATTATATTGTATACAAATACACTTATTTCTGCAAAAAGTATGCCAATATTGAGAGGTTTAGTACAAGAAAAAAAGTTTCTAGAAACCCATACGACTATTTTTGTTCAACTCTGTCCATTTCAGACAAAATACATCATTTTTTGGAAAGAATTTCAGGAAAGAATAAATTTTTGTACAGAATGTTGTTTTGTGCAAAAACTTGTGTTTTTGGCATAAAGCTCCTACTTGTTGCGCTCCAGAGCTGGAAACAGGGCCCTCTTGTCATTAATACACCACACCTTGGTTTAGGAAAAATAAAATCCTTTTTATTAAAATATGAATATGAAATAGATTGAAGTCCAAAGGTAAAAAAAACAAAACGAAACAGCAAACAGCAATGTCCAGAAAACTTGCAGAAAATCCAAAGCAATAATGTCTTCAATCTATTCCATATTCATCTTTCAACAACTCTCAATAGAAATCCATGAACAGATTAGCCCCAGCTAATTCTCACTTGAAGCCAGAAATTCCCTTAGAGACCAGACCACTGGAAACTGGAAAACCCAGGAGGTTTGTACTTGATACTAAATGATGCTTGGTCTGAGGAAATCCCCCTCAAAAACTGATTCCAGCTAACTCTAATCTTTGGTTTCAGTTGTCGGATTCTCTCAGACCTACGTAAACATTGAGCCTCCCTGCAGTTCTGGCTTATTTCCAAGCTGCGGCTGTTATCATTGACCCGTCCAGTTGTCAAGTTATCTTGTAAGCTGGGGCCAGGAGGAAAAGGGAGTGAATTTTCTTCTCTCGGTCTGACAGGAACTTTCTCATGAGAACTTGGCTTTTCCCTTGAAGCCTCTAAATCAAAGCCTGTAGGATTTTTACTGCCCAAAGTGTCTCCATCTTGAGCCTCATCCTCATTGATCACTTCAGCCTCACTATCCAAAATTGGCCCAACATCAACATTAGCATCAACATTGGCATCAGCATTAGGCAATACAATCAGAGATTCAGGCTCACGTTCACACACAGGCTGAGTCCCAACACTACTGTTCCTAGAAATAGATGGTTATTTGTGCAAAATGGGGGTTCATCAGAGAAAGCACGATTGTACGTGTTTCTTTACATAGTGCTTTTGTGCACAAAACTCCACTTTTGTTTTTAACCTGAGCATATTGCCATTTTTGTATACCAGGCAAAGATTGCATGAAAATACTTATTTTCTCCTGCAATAGGGAGATAACTACAGAAAGTTTCTATCTGTAGTGTTGAAAAGGGTGCTTACCCTTCTGTTCCTGTTGCTACAATGTGATTCTGTTTTTTGCATATGGTCTTTCAGGGCTCCTCCCACACAGCTGAATAAAATCCCACATTTTCTGCTTTGAACTGGGATATATGACAGTGTGGACTCAGATAACCGAGTTCAAAGCAGATATCATGGGATTTTCTGCCTTGATATTCTTGGTTATATCTCTGTGTGGAAGGACCCTTGGTTCATAAGGCTGATAGACCTGGAGCTTCCTCACCAGTCTCTACTGATACTCTCCACAAAAGTCAACATTGACACTGAAATACAACACTGCCTGAGCTCTGCGAGTGCAGCATTTTTCTGAATGAAGCAGAGAGTGTTTGAGGACCGAGACATCTGTAGGGATACCAAGGGGCTTGTTTATAATGCTATTGTCCTCCCAACCCTGCTGTACACCTGTGAGATGTGGACAGTCTACAGACATCACATGCAACTCTTGAAACGATTCCATCAACATTGCCTCCGAAAAATCCTGCAAATCTCTTGGGAAGACAAGTGGACAAATGTCAGTGAGCTGTAAGAAGCAAAGACGACCAACACTGAAGTGATGGCCCTCTGCCATCAACTCTGCTGGACCGGCCACATTGTCTGGATGCCTGACCACCATCTCCCAAAGCAGTTGCTCTACTCTGAACTCAAGAACGGAAAACGGAATATTGGAGGGCAGGAAAAGAGATTTAAAGATGGGCTCAAAGCCAGCCTTCAAAACTCTGGCATTGATACTGACAACTGGGAAGCCCTGGCCCTTGAGTGCTCCAGCTGGAGGTCAGCTGTGACCAGCAGTGCTGTAGAATTTGAAGAGACATGAATGGAGGGTGAAAGAGAGAAATGTGACAAGAGGAAGGCGTGTCAAGCCAACCCCGACTGACACCGCCTTTCACCTGGAAACCAATGCCCTCAGTGCGGGAGAAGATGCAGATCAAGAACAGGGCTCCACAGTCACCTATGGACTCTCTGCCAGTACACCGATCTTGGAAGACAATCCTACTCGGACAACGAGGGATTGCCTAAGTAAGTAAGATACACATAAATAGAGATTTTGAAAACACGGATAGTAGTCAGATACAGTAGATAGATAGGCAGGCAGAATGTTGGATAAGCAAAAATGTTGGATAATAAGGAGGGACTAAGGAAAAGCCTATTCAATGTCAAATTACATTATGATTACGTTATGATTTTACAAATTAAGCGCCTAAAACCCTGTTTTACAACAAATCAACAGAAAAAGCAGTCCAATACACTGTAGCATTATGTAGTAATTACTAGGCCTGGGTAACAACGCAAAAATTTGTTTCTAAAATCGATTTGTATTTGGGGTTTTTTTTTTGTTTCGATATTTAAAATAATTACAAAATTTTCCTTTTAAAAAGTTCGATATTTACGAAATTTCGTAAATGGTAAAAAATTAACAAATCGATTTCCAAAACAATAACGAATCAATTTGTTAATGGCGGACGCGACCGCGAAATACGCTAAAAAACCTCCAAAAACTTCTGAAGCTTCCCTCTCCCTCTGTTCTTGACTGTTGGTGTGATATTATATTTTTTTTCACTAATTAAACCATAAAACTGGCCCAGACATGCAGAAATAATAACGAAACGACCTCAGAACAATAACGAAACGAATACAATAACGAAATACGAAGCATTTACAAAACGTGTTTAAACATTCGTTTTTTTAATGATTGCTCCAGAATGGTTCGTTATCGTTTTGTAATTGGAAAAATTAACGAATTATTAACGAATTACGAATTAACGAAACGAAACCGCCCAGGCCTAGTAATTACTATATTTATAAATTTAGCACCAAAACAGACAAGGCTTCCTTCTTTCTCCCACCCTGGACTGCAGTGGATAATACAGAACGTTGGATGAGCAAAGGTTGGATAAGCAAGACTCTACTGTACTTGGTATTTGTTTATTGTATGGCATGCTTTTGTGTAGACTGTGGCATCCCCACTGAATTTTGAAAAACACAGAACTTTTTCTGATTTCAATTTAAATATAGTTTTGATAAGTATGCACTACAAGAAATGCTCAGAATGCTTCTCCTGTTCTCAACTGGGAAATCCTCAACTGCCGATTGGAAAAACAATTACATTTCTTCCTCCTGTATATTCAGTTTCAAACGCTCTCCGATTCATATCTTCTCCCCATGGAGGAAATAGGGGAAGATCACAGTTGAACAAGTGGAGGATGACAAAAGATAACATGCTCTTTGATGCTCAGCAGCTTTTCCCCTCCCTATCCTCCTGAATGCCAAGAAGAGAAAGCTAGAGATGGTGATGCCAAGTTTGTTGATGCTACTCGAATGATCAAAGAAGTGTCTGAAACAGCTACAAAATGTTTTGAACTCTGAGCAGAGTAATTTTCTTCCACTGGTCTCCAGATTCCAGTCACTAATTTCTGTATGTCCTCCCGGCAGCTGACAGCACAATCCTATTCGCTTCCTCCATCAGCAGTAGATGAAGAACTAGTTTCAAATAAAGTGGAATACTGGCCTTCTAGGAGCATTGCTGAATTATCAGTTCTCCTGCCAGAGGCCAAGCATCCATTGGTCTTGCTCAAAAATCTCATATGGAGGAAAGAAAGAAAAATACAGTATTTACAAATTGAGAGGAAGAAGTAATCCCTCTTGCTTGCAGTCTGCCAACAGTATCACCTGCAACATTTCACAGATATTAATGGGTGACCAAGCAACATCAGAAGATGCTCAAGATGGGAAAAGGTATCAATGAGGAAGACCACACAAGCTAGGAGAAGGTGCAGCAGATAGCTTTTGACTAAGACTGGATCTACATTGCCTTATAATCCAGATTAGCAAAGCAAACAATCCAAATTATCTGCTTTGAACTGGATTAGTGTAGGAGGTCAATTGACTGGGGTTGTTCCAGTGCCTCAATACGAGGATTATGGTTATGTCCAATGTCCTTCAGAGCAGGATCCTTCAGAGATTTCCATATTGGATTTTAATGTAGATTCTCAGGGGATTGTGAGTGAAGAAGAGAGCACAGAACAAACTGCAGAGCAAAGGGAGTTGGAAGACTCTGAGATTGTTAGTTCTCAAGATAGAATGGTTTCCAGAAAGTCTGATGGGAAACAGATTGGGTTGCTAGATAAGGAAAGTGAAAGGAATGTGTTAATGAGCAACCGGGAGGAATCAACCTTTGATAGAAGGGGTCAAATCTATCAAGATCACCACCTGCAAGGGAGAGTCCGAAAGTCTGTCAGGATGTTGTTGTTGTTCATTTGTTCAGTCATCTCCAACTCTTCGTGACCTCATGGACCAACCCACGCCAGAGCTCCCTGTTGGCCGTCACCACCTCCAGCTCCTTCAAGGTCAGTCCAGTCACTACTTGCTTTTCGGAAAGCCTTTCTCTTCCGACAAGCTTTCGATGGGTGAATAACTTGGGACAATGTTTGTTCTTGTTTTTATTGTATTTTAAAGTTAATTGTATTGTTTTAATCTACTGCTGTAAACCGCTCCGAGCCAAATTGGGAGTGGTGGTATACAAGATGAATGAATGAATGAATGAATCAATAAATAAAAATAAGGGAAAAGAGGAATTTACAGGAGAATTCTCAAGGGAATCGGAATGCATTTTGTGTAGGACTTTTTGAATAAATATAGGGCTTTCACAGCATTGCCTTCAGTGAGCGCAACGTCAGTTACTGTTCAAGTCTTGTATTTATATCATGTCAAGATTCATGGAACTCTCTGCTCAAGACTCATGTTCAAGTTGCTGTTGGTGAATGTTTCTCTGTGTTTTTCTTCTGTGGGTTTTGGATCTGTGCAACCTTATTCCCTGGCTTTTCAAGAGACTTTGGACATTTTCCTTTGTGGGTTTTAAGGACTATGCATTCATGGATTTTGCTGTGGAATTAAGAATCAACTCTGTTCTCTTTTATGGATTATATTTGCCTACCTGTTGGTTTGGATTGTTTTTAGACTTTCTTACATAATCTTTTACTTGCCTTTTTCACGTTTTTCGATACTGCTTACATTTATTTGCTGAAGAACTTCAGAGTGTTTGTGGGTTCAAACATGTGCTTCCAGCTTTGGTGTGCGACAATTATATGAGTCTACACTGCCATAGAACCCAGTTTAAAGCAGGTAATCTGAATTTTAAATTGTAGTGTAGATGGGCTTGCGTCTACTGGGAAGAAAAAGACTCATCTCTCCTCATCTTCCTTCCCTCTGCAGAATAAATTACTTTTGGAATATTTTTTTAAAATGGTTCGTGGTTCAAATTTGGATCCCCCCCCCCCCCCCCCCACACACACACACCTTTCCTGCATGGTTCAAAACTGCTTTGAAAGTCAAAAGTCGGAAGTTTTTTTATGACTTTTAGGTTCTTCCAAATGAACCTATCCAACCTTAATATACACTTGCACCAATGTGTTCTGAACAATGCTCTTCTTCAGGGATCCTCAAAGTGCAACTACTACTAGTGCAACAAGTATTACGAGTTTAAAAGCAATCTAGTTGTGGTCACCCAAGTGCTAAACTTCTTCACCGAAAGAAGCAGGAAATGTTGCACTGGGTCATGTTATGAAAAACTGTAGTGCTCCTGTGTAAATATTTCAGAGGTAATGATCCCTTTTTTGCAATTTAAGGGAAGTGGAGCAAATGTAAATTCAACTAATGGGAGTTCTTGTAGCCATCATTATAAACTAACAGCTCTTCACTGTATTCTGAAGGGAACAGTCAATAAAATGAGATTAATGACTCAGGTGCCATAAAGCAAAATCAATAAAAAGATAAGCAGGAGAGGCCTTCTGCCTGCAATGAGCCCTGGGTTTGTTTGCATCCTTTTTCGTGGAAGATCTCCTGGGCTGTGCAGTGGAACTGTTGTGATTCATTGATCAGTCCAGAAGGCTTCCTGGACGCATTAGTGGAGAAGAGAATGGAAAAAAGAGCAAATTTATATATTGCCTTGTCACTGCAGCAGTTAGAACCAGAATTTGTTATAGTAACTTTCGGGTTGCAAATCCCTCTGCCAGTTGACCAATGACCACGCTGCCTGGTGGATTCTGGGATATGTAATCCCAAATACTTTTTTCAAACTTTGTATAGTTAACTCAGTCAAGAAGGCTGATACGAAAGCTTGGAGAATAACCACTGTGTCAGACTACAACTCCCAATGACCATGTCAGCAGAGAGATTCTGGGAGTTATAGTCTAAAACTTTACAATGCCTGATGTGGAGATATGGGAAATGTACATATATTTTATGCACATTAGAAGCACTGAAATGTAAAAAAAATAAAGTTCTCTCTGTATTAGGAAGCTAAGTTGACAGGACAGAAAGAATGCTGAAGGAGAGCTGTGTTGAAAGGGGGAGGAGAAGGGGGCATGTTATCTATACACTCCAGAGACTGGCACACCTTAGCACCGGCCATACCTTCTTACTTCTAAAAGTAAGGATTTTCTCTCCCTGCCCCCTGACAGGTCAAAAGTAGGTCTCTTAAACACAGGTAATATTTTAGAGGACAAATTGGGACCCTCTCAAAAACTATCTGGATAATTTGCAAAAATGAAACTAAACACAAGAGACAAATTTTCTTTTTGTGAAGTTTAAAATTTTTTCATGAGAGAAAGATAATTTCCAAGAAGATGGAATGGAAGTCATTTATTTTTATTTTTATCCTTTTTTTGGTGTGCTTTTTTATTTTTTTGGAGCTGTTTTTTTAAAAATCTTTTTATTATTGTTGGTTTTTTTTAACTTTTTGGTACTTTTTTCTATGTCTCTACTCTCTTCTTTTTTTCTTCTCTTTTCTTTCACTTTTATTGTTCTCACCCTTTTGTTGTATTATGGAAAATATAATAAAATTCTTTTTTTAAAAAAGTAGGTCTCTTGACGGATCTAAGCTGAATCCTAATTATCTCTATGGCTCCACATGGAGCCCCCAGTGGCGCAGTGCGTGAAAACCCTGCGCAGTGCGTGAAAACCCAGAAGCGACTTGCAGAATACCAGAAGCAACTTGCAATTTCTCAAGTAGCTCCTGACACGACCAAAAAAAAAAATCTCTATGGCTGTAATCTGCTTTAGAAAAAATATGAAGATATGCCCCTTGCATGTAGGAAGATATAATTTGATAGTTCTATGATGCAAAAGTGTCATAGTGATGATGTTACGTATGTAGAATCATGTTTCTTTGTTTGACTGCATTTGAAGATGTATAAAAGGCAAAGTCAACCCTTTATCGGGGCTCTGGCTGCTTTTGGGAGAGATTCCATACTAGGGTCTCAGCTGAAAATAAACATACTTTTCTGCCTCCAAACAAAGGATCACTCTTGATATTATCTCTCCTATCAGCCATATGTAATGATTCCCTTACCTTAGTAGGCTAGTTCAGTCCTACTAAGGCATCCGTTTTAGGAAAGGGAGACAGCCATCTTAGCTTAAGTTTGGTCTTGGAGGGAAAATCAGAAGGCTAGGATTGGTTAGAAAGGTGGGGGCAGAGCCAGAGTGATCGAAAGGAAAAAAGTGGTTTTTAAGCTGAGGTTTGAGGTCCCTGTTTGCCAGTTGGACTTTGGATCGGGTAGAGAGAAGAAGTGTGGGAGTTAGCAAGAGCAGTTTGGGTTTTGAAGAAGAAGTTTGGGTCAGTCTTTTGTGTAGTATTCAGAGCAGCTATTGAGTAGATAGCTAGAATACTCTTTTGTGGAACAGCACCCCCTTAGTGGTCCATTCATTTCTGAAGGAAGTCTAGTTCAGGGTTTTTGACTAGATTCCTCAGGGGGATTTTGGGGAGTTACTTTCAGAGATTTATTTCCTGAAGTAATTTTCTGTGTTGTACCTTTTAAAACAGGGGTCTTCAAACTTTTTAAATAGAGGGCTAGATTACAGTCCTTCAAACTGTTGGAGGGCCGGATTATAATTTGAAGGGGGGAAAAAAAAACACAAATGAATTCCTATGCACACTGCACATATCTTATTTGTAGTGCAAAAAACACTTAAAAACAATACAATAATTAAAATGAAGAACAATTTTAACAAATATAAACTTATTGGTATTTCAATGGGAAGTGTGGTCTTGCTTTTGGCTGATGAGATAGTGTTGTTGTTGTTGTTGTTGTTGTGTGTTTTATTATTATTATTATTATTATTATTATTATTATTAATTTTCAAATCATTTCAGACTTAGGTTGACCCTGAGTGAGGGCCGGGTAAATTACTTTGGAGGGCCATATCCAGCCCCCGGGCCTTAGTTTGAGGATCCCTGTTTAAGACTTGTAACCCAGAAGTTTTAAAATCTTTACACAAACGCAACCACAAGCTTTTTATGCCAGTATTTTACTGAAACCATTAAGCATTTGTACCTGAATAATTCAAGCCTGTTCAATAAATGTTCTTGTTATTTTTACCAACTTATACGCTCTGGATATGTGAAGAAGCGAAAGAGAGAAACGTGCCGAGAGGAAGTTGTGCCAAACCAACCCCAACCAACCACCATCTCCCAAAGCAGTTGCTCTACTCTGAACTCAAGAATGGAAAATGGTATGTTGGAGGACAGGAAAAGAAATTGAAAGATGGGCTGAAAGCCAACGTTAAAAACTCTGGCATAGACACTGAGAACTGGGAAGCCCTGGCCCTTGAGTGCTCCAGCTGGAGGTCAGCTGTGACCAGCAGTGCTGTAGAATTTGAAGAGGCATGAATGGAGGGTGAAAGAGAGAAACGTGCCAAGAGGAAGGTGCATCAAGCCAAACCCAACCGGGACCGCTTTCCACCTGGAAATCTATGCCATTGCCCTCACTGCGGGAGAACATGCAGATCAAGGACTGACTTCCACTGATCTTGAAAGACAATCTTACTCAGACAACGAGGGATAACCTAAGTAAGTAAGTAAATAAATAAATTAAAATATAGAAATAATATTTTAGAGAACCGTTGGCCATGACAGAATGTTGCAGAATGCCAGGAACTGGTTTTTGTTTTAGATCAGATGATTTTTAAACTACATTCTTTGCAGGGAGGTCAAAATGCACAATGTTTTTCTTTTTATTTATGTGACCGGCTCCAGCACAGCTCCAAATGCCAAGAGCAGCAGACGGTTTGACTCTGTCCAATTGTGGGGCATTTCTTCAATGACAAATGCCTTCTCCCTCCTTAGATCACAGAGAGTATACAATTATGCATCTAATCAATCCAACATGAAGTTTGCCGGCTCCCTCCGCAAAGCGTACACAGCTACACAGACCGATAATTCTGCTCTCGGTGCATGGATCCATATGGAGTGATCCTCCAGGGATCCGAGACTAATGACAGGCATGGCTGCATTCTCTGCTTTTGCTGCTGTTGTTTTTAGTCTTTCTTCAGTTTCCCAGTGCATCTGCTTGGCCTGCACAGAGCTGAATAGCAATGGAGGCAAAGGCAGAACAACAGCTGAATCCGGATCATTTTTCTTTCATAATGAGGAAGGAAGAAAGAGCGATGCTTTCAAGGCGGGATGCCTTTTCATCTGAAGCTACTTGAGGACTCTCGTCAATTATTCTTTGACAGAATTGTTATTTTGATTCATACTCTCCCTAAACCATAGGTGAGACCAAGGGTAGCTTTCATGAAATCTGAAAACAGGATTTCCTTCCCTAAAATTTTCTGTGCCTGTCAAAATCTAATATATATTGTCCCTGTTCAGCTCTGCACCTCTATTCTCAGCAGCTGTCAAGATCCAATGAGGTTCTGTTGCAAAGGAATGGAAAAGAAACTTAGACTTTGCTTCTCTCATTAGTTTGGTTTTGGAGAAGGTCAAGTTATTTAGTAAAGGTAAAGGTTTTCCCCTGACATTAAGTCCAGTTGTGTCCTACTCTGGGGGTTGGTGCTCATCTCCATTTCATCTCCATTTCTCTCATCTCCATTTGATCCAAATGCACTGCTTCCAAGATGCAAGCTTTCTTCTCCTTGGGTTTCTTTGAGAGCATCCCAATCCCTGCATATTTCCAATTTCCTTTTTCTGGATGGCAACTCCCAGCAATCCTCCAGATAGAAAAGATAGATTGATTAGATAGGTAGGTAGGTAGATAGATAGATCAGGGGGACTGCTGGGAGTTGCAGTCCAAGAATAGGTAGAGAAGAGAGAATGAGGAAGGAAAAGAAAAGGGAAAGAAGGAGAGAAAGAAAGAAAGAGGGAGGGAAGGTTGGCCACAGCAACGCATAGGCGGGTACAGCTAGTGTCTAAATGCTCCATATAAAACTCAAATTATTGCAATGCTATACATTTGAAAAATGGGGGGAAATTTCATGGGAGATAGGAAGAATCTTTATTTTAACAACAATGCCCTCATTCTGTGCACATGTGTCCCTGTCGCTACACTTCTACTGCCATACTTTCCAGTGGATTCTGGGAAATGAGGTGAGGTAGGAATCAGAGATGTCTCCAGTCACTGCTCTGATTAAAACACCCTGCACAAAAAGAAAGAAAGAAAGAAAGAAAGAAAGAAAGAAATATATAGGCTGAACAAAACATTTCTCCAGACCACAGCTGTTTGCTGCCAGAGTCAAGATAACAAGAAAGAACAGCAAGAGGGAGTACAGCTAGTAAGTCATATATTGGCAAGAAATGCCATGCTGGATCTGATCTGCTACCCACAATAGTCTACTAAAGGACCAATCAGAGGCTCATTAACTAATTGTGAAGCCAAGAACCTTCTCTAACTGCTGTTTCTCAGCTATGAGTATCCAGATTGTGCTGGTACGGCTGTACCGGGAGCTCCAACTTTATTTTCTTTCTGTTATCTGTTTTGCAGTCATAGGACAGGCCTCCTGTCCATCATAATTAAGCTTTGGTTCCGCCCCTTGTTCTGGACTCTGGGAGGGAAAGGAGCCATTTTTTGGGCAGTCTCACACAAGGTAGCTAATCTATAGGACATAGACCAGCTCGTCCCATAGAAAAGCTTCCTTTCTCAATAACATCTGGGGATACAGATACAGAAATTCGAGGAGAAAGTTCCCAAAAGCTCTGGCTGAGAGCTCACAGCCTCTCAGCCTCTCAGCCTCAGAGGGAACAGCCCTGAAGTTTTCTAAGAATTCTCGAAGGGAGAACAGCATTACAGATCCACGGAACTCCAAGGCTTGAAATATCTACAAGCCTTGGCTGGTAGGTCTACTCAATGCCCAGATGCATTTGGAATCAGTAGTAGTACCCACATCAATGAGGCCTAGATAATAGACAGCTTGGGAGAGGTTAAAAAGAGTTTTTCCTACAGAGAAAGTACAGTTAATTAAAGTCAGGTACCAGTCCATTGAGGACTAGACTAAGAAAGCCTTGAAGTGTTGTTTGAACCTTTGAAGATTTGTTGTTTGTTCCATAATAAAGACTTTGTTGTATCATCAAAGACTCTAAAGACCATCACTTCAGAAAAATCCCTGAGAACCTCTCTTTGAGGCCCCCTGGCTTCCCGCTGGGCTTAAAGTATACGCCCTATAGAAAAGTACAGCTGTTACAGGCCCAGCGCTACAGAACACAGATAGATACTGTACTACTCTGATGCTGGGATACAGCCTAGAACTTAAAAGGCAAGTTCCCATTTCCCATGCCTTTCATTCTCTTCTCCACCCACATAACCTAGATTTCACCACACACCTGCATAACAGTAGGAGATACAGAAGAATGGAGCTATGCTCTTGACCTTCCCTTTTGCACCTGCTATGATCCTCCCCATCTCTTTCTTCCGCAGAAGTAGCTCATCTTCTTCACATGTTGACAACCGTATGATGAGCCTTTACTTGCATAACACAAAACAAGAGCATCTGTTTTCATCTGTCAATTCTTGAAGCTAGGTTGAAGCATGAAAGTGCCATTCCAGCATAGCATTTTGCAAACAAAAAGCCATAAATGGATGCGATTTTGGTTAAGCCAGTGTAAATAATACAAACCGTGGTTATTGTTTTAGAGAACCCATAAAACAATGATGTAGTTTTCAATGATCATGACCGTTTGGACTGTCAAATGCAAAACAAGGCCTTGGATAAAAGCAGCACAGGTAAGACATTTCATCCAATCATACCTGATTGATGGGTTAAGGAAAAGAAAGGCTCTTTGAAGCTTTTGCTTGAGGGAACTTTTGCAATGGATGATAACAATGGTAATGATAATAGTAGTGCTCATACTATAGGAAAGCGGTATCAGTGAATTCTTCTGCTTTCCATCATGCTCCTTTTATTTTTACTTGGGAAAACTGAGGCCAGAAACTTCCTGATAACTTCTGTAACTGCAGGCCATTCCAAGATAAGTATTTCTTCAGACATTGCACCAAGAGATATTTAGGATCTCCCTGCTCAATGGGACTGTTGCACTCTAGGACAGGAAAAGCCTTCTGACTTTAAACACCACACCGTTGGGTAGAAAACAATCTTTTAATTGAAGATAATTCAAAAGCAAGAAGGTAAAAAAGCACTTTAAAGAAATAGGTAAATCCAATTAGGTAGGAAGATAAGCAGGAACAAAGTAGTCCAGGGTAATAGTCCAGAAATAGGGTAATAGTCCATAAAAACAAAGTCAAAACTTCTCAAATAAAATACAAGCAATCAGGAAACATGAATCCAAGGCATGAATAGAAGCATAGATCAAAACCATGAAACAAAGGCACTTAAAACATGAATTTCCCAAGCAAAGTTTACATGAACAAGGACGAGATCTTGACTTGATCCAAACAATGCTTCATCTGACTACATATCCTGTACTTGGGACTTTTATCTCCTCATTAGCTATGTCTCTAGTACTCAGAAGTTGGTTTTGCTTTAGCTGAGAATTTCTTATCTTTTTCTCTCGGAGCCTGGCAGACCGTCAAAGCCACTGTTCAGCTCTCCTGTTTTGACTGATCTCCTCCATTCTATCTGTTTGTTCATTAATTTCTGCATCTGGACCAGGTGCCAAGCTGTTTTCATGTTCCCTATTATGGGAACTCTCTGGTAACAATTCAGAAAGCACACCATTGTCCCCACACCCTTCAGGGACATTCTCATGGGAAACTACACTTTGCACAGGGATCTCTTGGTCATTCTCTGCATCAATATCAATGGCCAAACCATTGCCGTCTTGAAACTCATTGACATCACTTCCCACCTCCAAAGCACCCTGATCCTGGAACACAATCATAGGCTGAGCTCCAACAGGGGACTCCAATCCCACTTCTGGGTGTAGTCCCACTTTCCTGACTCAAGTGGCCAGTGATTGGCTGATAGAACATCTGGAGCTTTGATTGGCTGTCAACCATATCTTCCTGGGGAAATATGCCTAAAATATACCAGCAGAGCTTCATTGTCTGCCAACATTACACAAAATAATTTACCTAAATGCAACTATAAAACAGCAACAACAAACATTGCCTGGCATCTTGATTTTGCGTCTTCTGCAATGCTCTAAGTATAGTGTTGTTCCAGGACAATGTTGGGAAAAGTGTGGCTGCTATCAATCTATATAAATAAAAATGTAATGTTCGTTGTGGTATTCACAGAACTCAAAAACTACTGGGAGAATTGACACCAAATTTGGACAGCATACACCTAACAACCCAATGTATGTCCTTCACTCAATTTTTTTTTGATTTTGTCATTTGGGAGTTGTAGTTGCTGGGATTTATAGTTCACCTACAATCAAAGAGCCTTCTGAACTACACCAATTATGGCATTGAACCAAACGTGGCACCCAGGACTCCCATGACCAACAGAAAACACTAGAAGTGTTTCGTAGGCATTGACCTTGAGTTTGGGAGTTACAGTTCACCTACATCCAGAAAGCACTGTGGACTCAAACAATGATGGATCTGGACCAAACTTTTCACACATATCCCACATACCCAAATATGAACACAGATGGAGTTTGGGGAAAATAGACATTGACATTTGAGATTTGTAGTTACTGGGGTTTATAGTTCACCTGCAAGCAAAGAGCATTCTGAATCCCACAAACAACAGAATTGGGGGAAATTTCCCACACAGAACCTCCATGACCAAGGGAAAATACTTAAGGCCATCCAGTCAACTCTCTTCACCAGGGCAAGAAAATGTAATCAGAGCCCTCCTGACAAAGAGCCATCCAGTCATAAATATAGATAGATAGATATGATTCACACACACACAGAGAGATATAGTATCATAGATTTGAAAGAGACCCTTATGTTGCATATTCCAGAGTAGGCAAACCAGACACTCTCCACATCAACACTGACAAAGAAACAACAAGAAATACTGTTTCCCCACAAGCAGAAAGACATTACATATATTAGAAACCAACACTTTCTCATTGCTTTATATTCCAGATCAGCAACGCGTGGCAGGGACGGCTAGTGTATAATATATATATATATTAGGGCTGGGTGGTTTCGTTTCGTAATTTTGTAATTCGTTAAAAATTCGTTATTTTTTTTGATAACGAAGCGATATTGAACCATTCAGGAGCAACTAAAAAACGAAATGAATTTTTCCAATTTGTTTCGTAATTGTTTCATTATTGGTCCATTATTGATTCGTTATTGATTCATTATTGATTCGTTATTGATTCGTTATTATTTCCGCATGTCTGGTGCAAGTTTGCTGTTTGTTTTCTCAGTGAAAAAAATATATAATTATCACACCAACAGTCAACAACAGAGGGAGAGGGAAGCTTCAGAAGTTTTTTTAGCGTATTGCGCGATCGCGGCCGCCATTAACGAATTGATTCGTAATCGATTCATAATTGTTTCATAATTGTTTTATGATTTCCAAAATTTCATAAATATCGAACTTTTTTTAAGGAAAATTTCGGAATTCTTTTAAATAACGAAATGCAAAAAACCCCTAAAAATGAATTGAGTTTAGAAACAAATTTTTCCGTGTTTGGACAGCCCATATATATATATATATATATATATATATATATATATTTCAAAGTGTATTCAAAGGAAATTCAGGGTCTGGAGCCAATAGTGGGAAGAAAGGGCTGGCAAGGATGCAATTAGCATATGGCAAAACTAGATGACCATAGTGCAGTGGATGGATATTAGAAAAGACAATTAGGAAGATTATTTTGATTTGGAGGCTTCTACGACTGTGCTTTAGCTTGGACGATGGAATAAAGTTAAATATATCAGAGGCTCTTTTTTTCCTCCCATTTCCCCTATGTTTTTTTTCAATACATGCAAGCAGTACCTCCATGAACTCTCCTGAAATTGTATCTAAAGGCAACCCCAAAGGAGTTGTCACTGCCTGTTTGGAAGCAAAAGGCAGCAGCCTGAGTCACAACATATGAAAGCTAAAAAGGAAACAGGAGGAAAGGGAGGGGGAAAGGAGAGAAAACAAAAAATTGGAAAAGCAGTCTGATTCAAGTTCAGTCAGCCATCCTTCCACTAAAATTTACCACAGCTTGAATGTGATGTGCCCAGGCTAGCAATATTTGCCGGAGGCTTGACAATCTGTCAGAAAACAATGCTAGTCTCTTGTGCCACTTACATGCTTATATAAAATAAATCATGTGACAGTGCAACCAGGCTTGGGATACCTTGTTGGGTTTGAAAATCTCTCCGCAAATAAACGAATGCAGAAGGATAAACTGAGGCCGTGCCATTTTAACTCTTTCGTGGAACAGCCAAAGAACATAAGAAAGCAAAGTCAGCTTTGCGGTTTCAAACTGAAGATCTATGTCAGTGTTTGCGTGTGCATGGGCGATACACTTCCCGCCCGCCAACTCAAGAAGATACTCACACAAGGTTTTGGGATGGCCACAACTCATCTATTGATAACAGGAACATGGGTTGGCAGCCGTGCATGGGTCCTGGATCAGGATCAGACAGCCCGCTGCTGTCAGATACTGCTTAACGTGCCAGGCCAATGTAAACTTACAGCCTATTAGAGGGAAAACCAGCTGATCCCGAACCCATCTAAAACATAGATGTGTGCTTTTCATCTCAAGAACAGACAAGCATCCCGAGCTCTGAGGATTATCTTACCTATCTGAACGTATCTCGGCCTATCAGCCCACCAGGACCCTAAAATCTTCTGGGGGGGGGGCCCTACTCTCTATCCCGCCTGCTTCACAGGTGCGGCTGGCAGTGACGAGAGACAGGGCCTTTCTGTGGTGGCCCCGCGGCTATGGAACGCCCTTCCCATGGAGGTAAGATCAGCTCCCTCATTGATGGTATTCAGGAAAAGACTAAAAACGTGGATGTTCGAGCAGGCGTTCGGTTAACTCAGTGCAATAAGTGTAATGATTGAAGGACTGGCAATCTGGACGACGAAACTGGATCACGATTTTAGTCAAGAGATGAATTGGATTGTTTATTGATATATGTATTGTGGATTATGTTTTTATGCTTTTAAACTGTATACTGTTGTTTGTTATAAGTTGTTGTAAACCGCGTTGAGTCGCCGGCTAGGCTGAGAAACGGCGGTATACAAGTATAGCAAATAAATAAATAAATAAATAAATAAAGAATTTCCTGGGAAGGAATCCCACTGGAGCATTGCAGCACACCCAAATACCTGGGAGCCACTCTGGACCGTGCTCTGACCTACAAGAAGCACTGCCTGAACATCAAGCAAAAAGTGGGTGCTAGAAACAATATCATACGAAAGCTGACTGGCACAACCTGGGGATCACAACCAGACACAATGAAGACATCTGCCCTTGTGCTATGCTACTCTGCTGCTGAGTACACATGCCAAGTGTGGCACACATCTCACCACACTAAAACAGTGGATGTGGCTCTTAGTGAGACAGGCCGCATTATCACAGGGTGTCTGCACCCTACACCACTGGAGAAATTACACTGCTTAGCCGGTATTGCACCACCTGACATCCGCCGGGAAGTAGCAGCCAATAGTGAAAGGCAGAAACATCTCCAGCTCATCCCTTGTTTGGGTATCAGCCAGCATGTCAACGACTTAAATCAAGAATTAGTTTTCTTAGATCTACAGAGACACTTGCTGGAACACCTCAGCAAGCAAGAGTCCAAAAGTGGCAGGCTCAAACCCAGCACCTCAATCTGTGGGTGATACCAGATGAGAGACTCCCCCCTGGGCACACAGAAGACTGGGCGACTTGGAAGGCGCTGAACAGACTGTGCTCTGGCACCATGAGATGCAGCACCAACCTTAAGAAATGGGGCTACAAATTGGAATCCACGACATGCGAGTGTGCAGAAGAGCAAACCACTGACTACCTGCTGCAACGCACCCTGAGCCCTGCCACATGCACAATGGAGGACCTTCTTGCAGCAACACCAGAGGCACTCCAAGGGGCCAGCTACTGGTCAAAGGACATTTAATCAACTACCAAACTTGCAAATTTTGTGTTTTGTCTGTTTGTTTTGTTCTGTTAGAAATGTAATACAATTGACTGGTTGCCCTGACACGACAAATAAATAAACCCCTGAGAAGAGGGAGAGGCCAGTGTTAGCCTCTCCAGCACCAGGGCAGGTCCAGCTGGCCGTTGGACATTTGGCCGCGTGGTGGGAAATGTTGCCAAAATGGCGGTGGAGGACGCCCCATGCCGCAATGTCCCTGGCCCATTTAAATCCCAGCAACGTCTAAATCCCAGCAACTACAACTCAACTCAAGTCTATTTTCCTCCAAACTCCACCAGGAAATCAGAAGACGCTTACTTCTTGGGAGGAGAGCAATGACCAATCTTGATAAAATAGTGAAGAGTAGAGACATCACATTGGCAATGAAGATCCGCATAGTCAAAGCAATGGTATTCCCCGTAGTAACCTACGGATGTGAGAGCTGGACCTTAGGGAAGGCTGAGCGAAGGAAGATCGATGCTTTTGAACTGTGATGTTGGAGGAAAGTTCTGAGAGTGCCTTGGACTGCGAGAAGATCCAACCAGTCCATACTTCAAGAAATAAAGTCTGACTGCTCATTGGAGGGAAGGATAGTAGAAGCCAAGCTGAAGTCCTTTGGCCACATCATGAGAAGAAAGGAAAGCTTTGAAAAGACAATGATGCTGGGGGAAATGGAAGAAAAAAGGAAGAGGGGCAGACCAAGGGCAAGATGGATGGATGGTATCCTTGAAGTGACTGGCTTGACCTTGAAGGAGCTGGGGGTGATGACAACCGATAGGGAGCTCTAGCATGGGCTGGTCCATGAGGTCACAAAGAGTCAGAAGGGACTGAACGAATGAACAACAACCATCAGTGTTCCCATTTGGGCATTTTGAGTATTCTTGCCAAGCTTTGTCCAGATCCATCATTGTTTGTGTCCACAGTGCTCTCTGGATGTAGGTGAACTACAACTCCAAAAATCAAGGTCAATGCCCACCAGTTACAGTATTTTCTGTTAGTGATGGGAGTTCTGTGTGCCAAGATTTGTTCAATTCCATCATTGGTGGATTGCAGAATGCTATTGTAGGTGAACTATAAATCCCAGCAACTACATCTCCCAAAGGATAAAATCAATCCCCCCTTCCCAACCGCACCAGTATTCAAATTAGGACATATTTGTGCCAAATTTGGTCCAGTGAATGAAAATACATATCAGATATTTACATTACAATTCACAACAGTAGCAAAATAACAGTTATGAAATATCCATGAAAATTATTTTATGGTTGGGGGTCACCATAACATGCAGAACTGTATTAAGGGGTCGTGGCATTAGGAAGGTTGAGAAACAGTGCCTTAGGGAGTCAATGGAGAAACTTCTCTGGGATCATGATATAGAGCAGTGCTTCTCAACCTTCCTAATGCCACGTTACAGTTATGAACTGTAATGTAAATATCCAATATGCAGGATGTATTTTCATTCACTGGACCAAATTTGGCACAAATACCCCAAACACCCAAATTTGAATACTACTGGGATTGGGTGAGGGATTGATTATGCCATTTGGGAGTTGTAGTTGATTTTATTTATAGTTCACCTACAATCAAAGAGCATTCTGAACTTCACCAATGATACTATTGAACCAAACTTGAACAAGAAAATACTCAAAGGATTTGATGGGCATTGACCTTGCGTTTTGGAGTGGTAGTTCACCTACATCCAAAGAGCACTGGGGACTCAAACAATGATGGATCTGGACCAAACTGGGCAAGAACACTCAATATGCCCAAATGTGAACACTGGTGGCATTTGGGGAAAATAGACCTTGACATTTGGGAGTTGTAGTTGCTAGGTTTTATAGTTCACTTACAATCAAAGAGCATTCTGAACCCCACAAACGACAGAATTGGGGCAAACTTCCCACACAGAATCCCCAAGACCAACAGAAAATATTGTTTTCTGATGGTTTTTGGCGACCCCTCTGACACCCCCTCGTGACCCCCCCAGGGGTCCCGACCCCCAGATTGAGAACCACTGATATAGAGAGTTCAACTCTTTCAGTCATAAGATGTAGGGAAAGAACTACTTTTATGCAATTGGTAAAAGTGGAATTTGACAGCCCTGGAGGTTCAGGATATCTGCAGGAAGAAAGGCAAAATCAGCCAGAACTTTGTTTAACATGATATAGTTGTTTGTTCCTATTCTTAGTATTTCTCCCCAAAGATGTATATAGCCCCATTACTTGGGCTGTTGGCACTTCTACTTCTCTGGTTTTCTTTATCTGAAACCCCATAAAAGCTAAGTCAATACCTACGCCACCTCATTAATGAGAATTCCAAAAGATATATGCTGTACTTTCATCCCGTCTGGCTTCCATGCAAGGCATTCCTTGCTATTAATAAATATCGGCCCCAAAGATTTCCTTTTACAGTAGAACAGGTAACTATTTCTGTTAATACCTTTTGGAAAAAAACAACCTTTTCTTTTTCTCTAAAGAAAGTGAATTTGGATCATTGCTATTTAGTTTTATGCCTTATAATCAAGGTTTCTGACTCACTTCATTAAACTGGCTGTTCTTTCTTGTTATCTTGACTCTAGCAGCAAACAGCTGTGGTCCGGAGAAATGTTTTGTTCAACCTATATTTTCTTCTTTCTTTGTTTCTTTCTTTTTGTGCAGGAGGTCCGCAGTTTGGGGGTCCTCCTGGACTCAGCGCTGACGCTTGATGCGCAGGTGTCGGCGGTGGCCAGGAGGGCCTTCACACAATTAAAACTTGTGTGCCAACTGTGACCTTACCTCATGAAGTGGTCTATGCCTTAGTTACCTCTAGACTGGACTACTGCAATGCACTCTACATGGGGCTTCCCTTGAAGACAGCCCGGAAACTACAACTTGTCCAACATTCGGCAGCCAGAGTAATAACTGGAGCGACTTACAGGGAGCGGTCAACTCCCCTGTTTAAGGAGCCCCACTGGCTGCCGTGTATTTTCCAGTCCCAATTCAAGGTGCAGATTATCACCTATAAATCCCTAAATGGTTTGGGACCTGCCTACCTTTGTGACCATATCTCCCTCCATGAACCAACTCGGTCCCTCCGTTTTTCTGGGGAGGTCCTTCTTCCGCCCCTGCCAGTTTCACAAGCTCACCTGGTAAGTACAAGGGAGAGAGCTTTTTCCTCTGTGGCCCCCCGACTCTGGAACTCATTACCTGGAGAAATTAGTCACCCAACCGATTATCTAGCCAATCCATTATTCCCAAGCTTACCAAATCCTGGCTGATTTATAAAGGTCAGTCCAGTAGAAATCATTCACCAAAGAGCTAAAGAGCCAAGGAAATTCTGCTGGACGCTTTGGCCTGAAGATTGCTCATCTATCTGTGAGACCATTGGAGACGCAAACCAGCATAAAACAGATTTTGACAATCAAGGGCTTTCCAACTGTGCCAGCCTTTCAGTCCCTGCTGTGATCCATCTTTACAGTCCCCTCAATTACCTATGAAATGTGGGTCGTGATGATTTTGCCTTTTTGTTTTGTTGTTTAATCGACAGCTTGGCTGTTTGTTTGCCGCCTTCTTTCTAAAACGCCATCCCTCATTGGATGAGCTGGCGACACGCCACATTATTTATCCTGCATTTGAAAACCCTGCAATGTTGAAGAACATGACGGCACATGTTTTTGACCTTGTGATACTGACCTTGTAACTAATACGTTCCATAATATCTTCTGCTGCAGACGATAAGGTTGACTAAACCAGATCTGTTTCGAGCCATTGGGCATTCGTCCACAATGCTAAAACCAATTGAAATGAAGTCATTTTTTTCCACACAGTGAATCTATAATAGTTTTTGTCTCCTGCTGTCTGATTTATATTTCTGGCAAAAAGTGCTGGTTTCCCTGAAACTGAAAAGGGATTTTTTTTTACAGGAAATATTTCTCCCCACCTCCCCAGGCACTTAATATTTTATACATGTAGCCATTCATATTGTTGCACTATTTCCTCTTTAATCTGCCCTATATTGCTCTCTTGTATTATTTACAACATGGAGCAGATTTATGTTGATGGAGATATTAAGCAAAACACATCAAGAAGACCAATTTCCTGAGCCCCAAAAGTGTGGCCAGCAATTGTAGTTTCACTTTGATCGATGCCATTGGAAAATGGATTTTGCGGGTTGAAACACCTCTGAGTTCCTCTTTAAAGACCATGTTCCCTGAGACGATGGTACATTTCTGTATCAGTGTTGCAGTGCTTTAATAAAAGTTATGATCTTTGCTCTCACTGACACTCAGTCTCCACTCTTGGATGCAAATGGCCTAGATCCTTTGGGATTAGTATTAAACTTAAGAGCCAAGCATTCTATCAGAACTTCTTTTATTTATTTATCGTGTCAGGAGCAAAATATTTTTAAACAAACAAACAAACAAAACACAAAGTTTGCAAGCTTGGTAGTTGATTAATGTCCTTTGACCAGTAGCTGGCCACTTGGAGTGCCTCTGGTGTTACTATAAGAAGGTCCTCCATGGTGCATGTGGCAGGGCTCAGGTTGCTTGCAGCAGGTGGTCTGTACTTTGCATTAGATTTAAGTAAATAGGGTCCTATGAGCTCCTATGAGGTTATGATTAAATCCCAGAGTGGATTTCCTGTCCCGCTGCCACCAACTGCCAGTCTGAATATGTTGTGCACGGTCCAATGTAGACCAAAGTGTGGCTGGCTTTGGATATATGTTTGCAGGAGCAGAGATATCCACGTTGGCGGTTCTGCAAACTATTGTATCATTCATACTTTCAATGCAGAGTTTTGTCTCCCTTATGAGGTGCGTTTATTGAAAGAGAGTAAGAACAAGCAAGGGCCATGTAAGTGAGGATGTAAAAATGAGCAAATGAGTTACCTGCTGTGAGGAAAACGTGCCCCAAAGGGAAAGTGCTTTTCAGCATTGTTGGAGCTGTTCGGGGAACCTGTGTGTTGTTTTGGCTGAGCTCTAGAACTGAAAGAAACATCAGCAAGTCTAAAGATCTCTCTTTTCCGTTCACCTGGGACTAGTGTTCTCATATATGAACATATCTTTAACAGACTCTTTCCTCTGCTGTATTGTGAGCCGTGAACTACGGCAGCCATAAAACTATGGCATCCCCATACTTTGCAGCCCTCTGGTGTTTGCTTGCTCATTAGAAAAGGAGCCTTTTGAATATTTTTTTCCAAATGGTACTGAAAAAGGAAAACATGCACTGAAATAAATGCCTTCACATATGCCATTGCTTATAGTTGCAGATACACTTTGGGTTGTACATTCACTTGTGCTATGCAGGGGTGGGGGCAGTCTAGATTTATTATATTTTATTAGGAGCTGTGGTGGCGCAATGGGTTAAACCCTTGTGCTGGCTGAATTTCTGACCTGAAGTTGGCGGTTCGAATCTACGAGACAGGGTGAGCTCACATTTGTCAGCTCCAGCTTCCCATGTGGGGACATGAGAGAAGTCTCCCTGGGTCTTTCTGTGGATGGAAAGTCAAATTGAAATGGACATTAAATAATTGGGATGATTATATGTATGATCAAGTGTTGTTAGATATTATGGGAATTATGACTAAGCAAGCAAGAAGAACAGACAAACAAAATGACATTATAAATAGATGGAAGGTCGACTTCAACTGGGTGAAAAATGGAGGAGCCAATGATTACATCAAAGAAAAAATACAAAGACTTTACCAGTGGCTGGATCTGCAAGATTAGTAGAAATATTCTGTGGTTGAGGAGGGAGGGAGAGGGAGGGAAAAATATAATTTACATCAGTGTAAACTAGCATAATGCCATTAATATTTGTTGAATTACTTGGGATTTATGCTTGTAACACTTGGAATATGGTTTGCTGATTTGTGTTTATACCATAACAAAATATGCTTTTTTAAATAAAAGAAGCATTCCTGGGCAATGTCTCTGCAGACTGCCAATTCTCTCACACCAGAAGCAACTTGCAGTTTCTCAAGTTGCTTCTGACACAATAAAAAATATTTACTACATTTATATCCTGCCCTTCTCACCCCAACGGGGACTCAGAGCAATCTTTCAGAAAGACAGTAATTCGATGCCAAGGACCAGATCTTTGTTTTCTGTAGAGCAGAGCCTGACTCCCTACACAAAATCCAAGACTCCAAAGGCGCACTTCTTCTTCCCTTGAGAAAGAAGCCCCAGAGTGTCCAGAATCATGCTTTCCCATAGCATATCTGACACTCTCCAAATACACTATCTCTGTCCTTCCCATGGAGCAGAGAGACGGGTGAACCAGACTCCTCAGGTCTGTCACAATTTGAGCATTGTTAGATTGAGTCTTTTACAGGAATATTCTGCTGATGTTGTCCCAAAGTTGTAAATTAATGATAGATGTCTTCCATCCTGGCTCCATCTCAGTTTCCTGGCCAGATGTTGACTGTTCTTGATTTGTGTTGACAACACAAGGCTTGTGTTGACTTCCTTCTTAACATAAGGAATGTTGTAAATGTTCCATCTCCCAGGATCCTGGTTTGCCTTACCTCTCAGCTGCTTAAGGTTGCTTCCCTTTGCATTTTTCCTGGGGCTGCTGCAGTTTTACAAGAGTCCTAAAAGTTAATAGTATCAGAGTCTGCAGGCCTCTTTGCAACCATTGGCTTAGAGAGCAGCTCTTTGAGTTTAGGCACCGCCTTTTTCCCAGGGAAAGATCTCCATTTTAGATTCTCCCCTGCCTTTTCAGTTTGAGGAAAGATTCCAGGCGTGATGATGGCTAAGCAGTTAGCTCTGGGAGAACCATTGCAAAAACTATTACTCTTTAGATAAGTATACTCTTTAGATATATATTAAGCTAAACTGAGATAGAAGTGTTTTAAGCTTAGTTGAGATATTATAGATAGATAAGCTTAGTTGAGAAGATTGAGTTATATAGCTACAGAGAGAGAGAGTCGTGACTGCTTTGTCTCCAGGACTGACCTTAAGTTATAGATAGGGGGGAAAAAACCCTGCTTTTTTCTAAACCACAACAGCTTTAGGTTAGGGTGTTAAGATCCCAGAATCTTACCTGCCATTTGGAGAAAGGGTTGCCTCTGTAACTATAGAAAAGAAAGAATATTTTTGTAACTTCATCTATTGACTGTTTGTTTGCAACTTTGATGATCCGTGCCAAGTCTTCAAGTACTTTGAATAAATAAATATTTTTTTGATGTTTAAAACCAGTGCTAGTCTCAGTTGCTTAGTATCTTAAGTTTTCAAGATAGACAACTGCAGTTCGCTCCGCTATAGAGAGAAGCACGTCGCAGTTTTATTTTTTATAGCGTCTGGGCGGACGGCACAGTAAACATTTCTCTTAACTTGAAAGAACCGTTGTCACAGTTCTTATCAGAGTTTACTTTTCAGTTCTCATTAGCAACATTTAATTACAGTCCAGCAAGCAGGTAGTTAGTCATTGCAG
This sequence comes from Anolis sagrei, assembly GCF_037176765.1. Classification (NCBI taxonomy): domain Eukaryota; kingdom Metazoa; phylum Chordata; class Lepidosauria; order Squamata; family Anolidae; genus Anolis; species Anolis sagrei. The sequence continues at coordinate 38,571,139 of NC_090028.1, forward strand.
GCCTTAATATTGTACTGGTGTCTCCAAAATTATTAACTCCATTCATACATCCTTCCATTCATACCCACATATCATTAAATTCACATTTATCAAATCTGCACATTAAATTTTTGTGACAGTAGTTTTCTTGTAACCATATTCGAATCCTATAAAAAGAAACCCAAAGCAAACCCAAAGGTAACATCATTATTTGTAATGTATTTCTTCCAGGCTCTGCCCAACCAGTTTATATATTTAAGCTCATGCATGTATTTCAATCACATTATCATATCATGATTTATTTAGATTTGCAATGCAAAGCAAAACTTGAATTCATGGGGGAAGTATATGAGAGTGAATATATTGGTTTATCTACTTCATAGGATTTCCCCAATGCTGGTAATCTGTCAGACTGGGAAAGGAGGAAAAGGGAGAGGTAGAAAGGGAAAAATGCATTTGTGCTCACACATTCTTTTGTTTTATGGGCATACGATGCTTTGTACCTTTGCCCCATGAAAAACGTTGCATTTGAATATATATGTGTGTATCCACTGTTTTATTTTGGGGGGGGGGGGGGAATGGTTTCACTGAAATGGCACAATTACCCTTTTATTTCATTTCGTTTACCGCACAGCAAATAGAGCTTGGCTGTTGCTCCAGCACGTTCCATTGCAGAAATGAATAACAGACACAAAATAGTACTTCTGTGCAATTAACTTGTCACACAACTGTAAGGACGCTGACAGACAGTTTCAAAGCAACATTTTGTAATATTATACAAGATGCCAAGGAGGCTTCCCGAACAGCCGAATAAAGATGTGGATGCATATTGCAGAATACATCGTATGCATCTAAGTACAAGTTCATTTCCAAGGCAATAGCACTGGGAAAACAAAGTAATAGAGGGGAATGCCTTCACTGGATCAGATCTTATAAAGATCAGAGCGGCATTACAAGGACCTGGGAATATTTACCTGGGAGAAGAGGGTTCAATGCAAGAGCTATGTTCATGGCTTTGAACTGTGCCAAATTTAAAACAGCAGCTCATAAAATCCAAATGGGGGCACGGAGGGTGTACGGCTCAATCTATTTTCTGTTTATCTCAGGGTTAAACTACATAACACATTAAATATATATCACCAAATATAATAGTGTGGAGCAAAGTCAAGTTGATGAGTTGCATTAGGCCCTTGGGATCATTTTTGTGAATCCTCTCCACTGGGTTGTGGTAGGTTTTTTCAGGCTGTATGGCCATGTTCTAGAGGCATTCTCTCCTGACGTTTCACCTGCATCTATGGCAAGCATCCTCAGAGGTAGTGAGGTCTGTTGGAACCAGGAAAAAGGGTTTATAGATCTGTGGAAAGACCAGGGTGGGATAAAGGACTCTTGTCTGTTGGAACCAGATGTGAATGTTTCAACTGACCACCTTGATTAGCATTTGATTGCCTGGCAGTGCCTGGAGCAATATTTTATTGAGAGGGGATTAGATGTCTGGTAGCCAGATTTTGTTCATTTTCATGGTTTCCTCCTTTCTGTTGAAATTGTCCACATGCTTGTGGATTTCAACGGCTTCTCTGTGTAGTCTGACATGGTGGTTGTGAGAGTGGTCCAGTATTTCTGTGTTCTCAAATGAAATGATGTGTCCAGGTTGGTTCCTCAGGTGCGCTGCTATGGCTGGCTTCTCCGGTTGAAGTAGTCTGCAGTGCCTTTCATGATCCTTGATTTGTGTCGGCAATGCTGCTGTGTTTGGTGGTCCCTATGTAGACTAAGAAAAACAGATTGGAAATTGTTTGTAGAATACATGAAGAACTATTAAGATTGGTCACCCATAGCAAATTAATGAAGGAACTGGAGAAGAATAAATAAAAAAACCCAAATAATTATGGAAGCCGAAGATATGAAGAAGATAAGATAAAAAGACTTACCTGCCATCCCCTGAAATAATGAAACCACACATCAGCATTTGGGTTTAAACATGGGCATTTTTTATTAACTGCTACCTATTAAACCTTGACTGGATCTAAATCTATGGATCCTGAACTTGGTGGCAAAGCCAAGGTAGCGTCTCTGTCTGGCCTATCCCTTGGCTAGTTAGGGCAAAACACCAGGATCCCCTGGAAACCTAATTCAGGAAACTTCTAAGGGAAATGTGTCAGAAAAATCCCTCTCAGGGTATGAGACCCAACTCTCCCCATTCCTAGGCCAGTAGAATTCCCATCACCTCAACCTTAGGTGAGTGTTTTAGTCAATGGCCTTCACCCCTGAAGGGGCTGCCTTAGGCGTACACCAAATTTTAGCTTTCCCTAAATGTTTACCATGATCACCTATTTAATGACACACCATCCCAATTTGCCCTGCAACAGTATAGGGTAGGTGAAAAAAAACCCATTTAGCGCATAAGAGGGGAAAAAATTCCTACCCGGCCGCTTAACAGCAACCCTAATATACTGTTTAATGGGAGGGATTGGTGGATCCACACTTGGCTCCAGAATGAAGGGGGCAGGCCAGTACCGAGGGCCTGGCTCCGCCCCCTTCAAAGTAGTTCCAACTGGAACTAATTGTTCTCTCCTCGGGGGAGGAGGCAACTGTCTCTTCCACCCTAGCTGCACCAGTGCAGGAAAGCTTTTTACAAGAAGATTTGGAAGATTCGTTTCCATTCCCTTTCTTTTTTTCTTTCCGTTCCTTCCTCTCCCCTTCCGCTTTCCAATCCCAACACACCACTATGTCCCAACAAACCTTCCTCCCTTGTTGCCCCTTCTTAAACCTTCAAGTGGCCCTAAATGTTGTTTTATATATACCTACCCAAAAATATAATTAATAAAAATATTTTTTTAAAGCTGGGCCAGACCATTCAGGAATATATTGACTCTTCTCAGTTTGTGTTCTTGGATTTTGTTATGAGGTTATCTGCTCGTAAGCTCAAGAACAGCAATCTCTTAACTCCTACAAACTCCATGATGGTAGATAAGGGAGATCACCAAAGTGATGTGGAGAGGAGGGGGAGCTGGAATGATAAAGTTCTACCTTGCAGTCAAACCTTCAGAGTGATACGATCTCAATTTCAGAAAGGAATGATGCCATTAATTCTGGGAGCCAGGTAGCTTCCTCAACCAGCTTTGTGTAAATCATCTTGACCCACGAATCCATCAATGCTTCCTACCAGCCTCCCACTGCTGCCAATAGACTAGCTGCAAAATAAAGTACTCCTCTTAGAAGGAGTATTTCCATGCCATTGTTTTTATCTGGGTGAAAAGTGGTGCACATAATTCAGATATTCCCAAATCTTATTGCAATGTATTATTATCTTTCTGGTCACTTTATACCCAGGCACTGCTGCAACCTACAATCTCCTTCAATCAGGAATGGCTTTTCTCTCTATCTTTCTCGGAATCTGAACATTGATTTCCCTTGTTGTCCTGGGCTTTGCATTTGAGAAAGGAAAGAGTGCCTTTCAGAAAAAAAAAACACAACTGGGAAATGTACCAATATTATCAGTAACATGCAATGCTGTAACAAAGGGCTAACCATGTCACCTCCCTCCATGTCTTAGTCTTGACACTAACATGTTAATTGTTTTTGTGCAATGAGCAATGATGACTTATTACATTAAAATGTTGCTCTCTTTAAGGGTCGCTTGGGGGTTGACCGCATATGGGTGTTTTTTGTCTATTTTAAGGCTTTTAAAAAATCAAAACAAAATTAATTAAAACTCATATGTTGGTAAACAACAAGTACATTTAATGCTAGCACAATATTTTTAAGTAATGAGTCGTGAACCTGGGCCAGGTCAGGGTTATTGTTCTGCCCCAAGTCATTATTTGCAGGAGCTTTTACAGATGCATTCATACTTTTGTCCCATTAAAGGTTCCTAAGAAAATCCTATGAAATTCATGGGCTTGCCAAAGGATTACTTGAAAGCATATACAGTTCTGTACCTGTCATGTTGCCAAAGCTCTGCCAATATTTAGGCAGAGATGAACCAAACAATCTAATTAAAATGGCACTTTCTGGCTGTTTTAATAGTCCATAACATAAAACATAAAGATAGCACTCAGCCACAGAACATAAAACAAAAACTGACAGCAAATATTGTTGTAGGTTCAAGATAACAACATAGTCAAAAGGTCCAGTCCAGTGGTCAAATGCTGAGAGTTCAATCAGCAAGTCCAGGGATCAAGAGTCAAAAGCCAGTCCAGAGATTCAAGGTTCCAGGATTTCAAAGGTTCAAGAGACAGATCAGGATTCCGAAAATCCAGAAACCTGGGGGAAAACCAGCAGCATCTACCACCAAAATAAAACTAATACTTCTCTCCCAAAGATCAGTCCCAAGACTAGCTCCTTATATCCAGAAACACCCAGCTGCAACCCATCTCTTGCATACCTCCACCCTTAATTGCTTTCACCCATGAACTCTTACTTACAGATTACTCAACCCTTTGGAACTAAGACTTACATTAACCTTTCCATCAGCAACTGCTAGGCCTACCACCACCAACAACTGCAGAACATGATACATGACAGTACCCATGAGGTTTTGCATCCAAAGTTTCAACCAATCATTGGGGGGGGGGGGGAGTCCAAAATTTAAATCTTACGTTTGCAATGAGCCGAGTACTACGTTGATGTACAGTAGACATGTTTCCCTTTGGAACCTTCAGGAGCACGGAACAGTAAGCACCCCTGGAACACACTCCCCCACACAACGAAAGCAAGTGGGAGCCGATCTCAGCTCCTCCTTTGCTTTTCAGCATCACGAATTAATCTTTTTTATTAATCCCCAGCAAACAAAATTAGAAAACCCTAATTCCCTGAAAACTACTTCCAGTTACCTCTCCTCTTCGAGAAGGTCATCCCTCTTCCTTACCTTGGAATACCTTGGAAAGTGTGTGTGGCTGCTGGCGTGGTGCAAGCTGGGGAGAGAAAGCACGCACATGCCTGTCTACGGTCAAGCACCTCTCCCCTAGAGTAGGAAAACAGCTTTAAGAACAAGAAGTCCTTAAAGTGCACATACCTGCCTGCAGCCAGGCACCTCTCCTCAAGAGTAAAATATAGCTTTCAGAACTTGAAATGTCTTGGAAACAGAATGTATGGTGTGCAGGCCCGAGAGAGAAAATGTGTATTTGCCTGCAGTCAAGTACTACTCCTCTAGAGCAGAACAGCTTAAATGCCTAAAATGACACTAAGAGGAGCCTGGGGAGCCCCATCCCCAAAATGGGCTGATTGAAAATGGATTTTCAGCATCCCAGAGCAAAAACAGATTTATTTACGTCATTTCTATTCCGCCCATTTCAGCCCGAAGGTGACTCAGGGCGGTGTACAGAACGGCAACAATTAGATGCCACCATGTATATAGCTATATAAATAAAAATGTAATGTTCGTTTGTGGTATTCACAGAACTCAAAAAACCACTGGATGAATTGACACCAAATTTGGCCACAAGACACCTAACAACCCAATGAATGTCCTTCACTAAGAAATTGATTTTGTCATTTGGGATTTATAGTTCACTTACAATCAAAGAACATTCTGAATCCCACCAACGATAGAATTGGGCCAAACCTCCCACACAGAACCCCCATGTGGGTCACAGCAATGCGTGGCAGGAGACGGCGCACATATATGATGGAATTGAACCAAACTTGGCACACAGTTCTCCCATGACCAAGAGAAAATACTGGAAGGGTTTGGTGGGCAGTGTCCTTTGTTTTTGGAGTTGTAGCTCACCTACATCCATGATCCAGCGATTACTGTGGACTCAAAATATGATGGATCTGGACCAAACTCTACATGAAGACTCAATATGCCCAAATGTGAACACTGGTGGAGTTTGGGGGAAATAGAATCTTGACATTTGGAGTTGTAGTTGCTGGGATTTATAGTTCACCTACAATCACAGAGCATTCTGAATCCCACCAACGATAGAATTGGGCCAAACCTCCCACACAGAACCCCCATGTGGGTCACAGCAATGCGTGGCAGGAGACGGCGCACATATATATATATATATATATATATATATATATATATATATATCATACACACACACACATCTCAGTTAAAAGCAATTACATCATAAATACATATAAAAACCATAGAAGCAATAAAAACTATAAGAATCTATAAAAAACCAGTGCCTTCCAGTTCAATTCTTCATCCGTTTACTTTGTCTTAGCCGTTCCATGTTCATATTCCTATTTGAGGTTATCTGGTCATGCTGAAGTTCCAAATGCTTGCTCAAAGAGCCAGGTTTTCAATCTTTTCCAAAACGTCAAGAGGGAGGGGGCTGAATTTAATATCCTTGGTCAGGGAGTTCCACAGCCGAGGGGCCATAACTGAGAAGACCCTGTCTTGTGTCCCACCAAACGTACCTGTGAGGCAGGCGTGATTGAGAGCAGGGCCTCCCCAGATGATCTTAACTTCCTAAAAGGTTCATAGAGAGAGATGTGTTCGGATAGATAAGCTGGGCCGAAACCATTTAGTGCTGCCTTCCCAAATTTGGAAGGCTCTCAAAAAATGGATTGGGGCCTCTACTGAAAGCCAGGACACTGAAATGGATTAAGGTTTACCTGGATTGCACAAGCCTAATGCTCACAGACCTTCAAGCTTTCTATCTGAGTCGTTTGCCACTTTCTGAAAGAGACACCATTTAATTTGCCAAAGGTGAAATGTCCTGAAACCAAACCCTAGCAGATACCAACAGCACACTGGAAATGGATGTGGTTCTTTAATGTTTTTCAAAAATCCTTCCAATTCAGTACAGACTTGGGACAGGGTTAGACTGCTGATGGGCTTTTGCGAAATGCCGTGAAAAAGTTTAATATTCCTATCCTGACACTTTCCTGTGCTTGGAGATTTCTTCATTTGTTAATTCTTAAACTAGAAAAGTAGGATTCCATCTTTTCCTCTGAAATGTTGCTTTCTCTAGGGTAGAATTTTTGGAATTATGTCCTCTCTCCCCTCCACATAGCTCTAGGGAGATATTATCATTAATTTAAGTACAAACCTATGCCTCTGGGGAAACATTTTTTCACTTGCACCATACATAGTTTTTCTTTATTTACAGTCCCTCAAACCCCCAAACATTATTAGGACCAGTATATCTACAAGGCATCTGTTATCTCCCAAAGGGATAGTCTGAAACCAAGTACTTATCTACCGAAATAGCAACAAACCATCTACAACAGCCCACAGCAACATCCCATAAATATCAGAAGAAGACTCGTGTTGGTGACATCTATTTTCTGCTGTCTTTACATAATCCCAATTATTGCAACATATTGATGACTTTAATTGTGGATGTAAATTCTTACTGATCTCATTCCTTTAAACAGGGAAACTTATATTTTCTCTGTACTATGTGAGACCATGAGAAGTTTCTTGCAACTTTTTGGTGATGTTTTTGAAGTCAAGGAACACGATTTGTACAAACAATGCTTGCCCAACTGGAAATTGCTGCTGCCTTATTGGATTTTGAAAGCTGCATTATCCAATTCTGTTATGGTGAAAATAGACCCCCTGTCTGAATCGACAGCAAGCTGGCTTCAGGAAAGGCAAAAGCTGCACAATGCAAGTGCTGAACCTGACTCAGCACATAGAAGATGGCTTTGAAAGGCAGCAGATCACAGGAGCCGTCTTCATAGACCTGTCAGCGGCTTAAGATACTGTGAACCACTTCCTCCTCCTGAGAAAAATCTATAATATCACAAAGGACTACCACCTCACCCACCTCATAGGAAACCTGCTACAAAACAGGAGCTTCTTTGTTGAGTTCTAGGGCCAGAGAAGCAGATGGCGGAAATAGAAGAATGGCCTGCCTCAGAGGAGCGTGCTTGCTCCATCCATGTTCAACATTAACACAAATAACCAACCACTGCCAGAAGGGACAGAGAGCTTCATCTATGCTGATGATCGTGCCATCACCGCTCAAGCAGGGAGCTTTGAGATGGTAGAACAGAAGCTCTCCAAAGCTCTAGGTGCTCTTACTGCCTACTACAGGGAAAACCAGCTGATCCCTAACCCATCTAAATCACAGACATGTGCTTTTCATCTCAAGAACAGACAAGCATCCCGAGCTCTGAGGATCACCTGGGAAGGAATCCCACTGGAGCATTGCAGCACACCCAAATACCTGGGAGTCACTCTGGACCGTGCTCTGACCTACAAGAAGCACTGCCTGAATATCAAGCAAAAGGTGAGTGTTAGAAACAATATCATACGAAAGCTGACTGGCACAACCTGGGGATCACAACCAGTCACAGTGAAGACATCTGTCCTTGCGCTATGCTACTCTGCTGCTGAGTATGCATGCCTAGTGTAGAACATATCTCACCATGCTAAAACAGTGGATGTGGCTCTTAATGAGACATGCCGCATTATCATGGGGTGTCTGCGCCCTACAGCACTGGAGAAACTACACTGTCTAGCCGGTATTGCACCACCTGACATCCGTCGGGAAGTAGCAATGCAATGCAATGACATCTTCAGCTCATCCCTTGTTTGGGCATCAGCCAGCATGTCAATGACTTAAATAAAAAAAATAGTTTTCTAAGATCTACAGAGACACTCGCTGGAACACCCCAGCAAGTGAGAGTCCAAAGGTGGCAGGCGCAAACCCAGAACCTCAATCAATGGCTGATACCAAATGAGAGACTCCCTCCTGGGCACACAGAAGACTGAGTGACTTGGAAGGCACTGAACAGACTGCGCTCTGGCACCACGAGATGCAGAGCCAATCTTAAGAAATGGGGCTACAAAGTGGAATCCACGACATGCGAGTGTGGAGAAGGGCAAACCACAGACCACCTGCTGCAATGCAACCTGAGCCCTGCCACATGCACAATGGAGGACCTCCTTGCGGCAACCCCAGAGGCACTCCAAGTGGCCAGATACGGTGAAATCATGGCATGTTTCTCCTCAAACTTGTGGAGAACTCAAGTTCTTCATCCAAGACTCACATTCTTCATGTAAGAGTTTTCTCTTCTATGGCTATTGAGTAACTTGTGGACATGGAAGGATGGCTAAGAAGTCTCTGGCAGTGTGACTATAGCCAGATGCACAGCAATAACATCTTGCAGGACCTCTGGAGGACTTTCAATAATTCCTGGATGATGCCTATATTCATTGTCTCATTCATTGTGTCTTCATCATACTCAACTCAATGTCCATCAGCCACTAAAGGTGCAGAAGGAGCATGGAAGTGATATGATTTTGAAGGATCTTGGTTATTCTGCTAGAGAGATAAAGAATACCAGTCTCCACAAAAACCAAAATGACGGAGACATATGCAAGTTGGACTTCAATGTATGTGTGTGTCACTTATGGAATACCACTTGCCATTTTGAAAAGATTAAACTACAGACAGATTATTTAGATTATTTAATCTCGATAGTCTTGGTCTTCTCTACTTACCAGTTATGCCTTGATAATTGTTTTACTTTAATGCTAGTTTTATGAAAAGGCTTCTTGCAATACTGAGAGGATCCATTCCTGAAAAAAAAATAATCACATGTTACTTTGATTTTGTTCAGAAACCAAAATAATATGAGGGTTGAATGAAAAGTAATGCCTTCACTTTCCTAACCCCTCAACAGATGGCAGTACTGTTATGCGGCAGGTACTGGCTTGTTCAGTAGACTCTCCTCTACTGTTCCATTTTGGCAAGAAGCCTTAGCATCGAATGGTTGTGTTGTTAGAGTGTGAAGTATGGAACCCTGCGCAGACAGTCGGTCAATGTGACTTAAGCAACGTGCAGTCATTGAATTCTTGACAGCAGAAGGTGTCACCCCAAAGGAGATTCATCAGCAAACACAAGCTGTTTATGGTGATTGTGTTGATGTGAGTACTGTGCGTCATTGGGAGAGTAAGTTTAAAGATGTTGAGGTGGGAGCATCTGACTTGAGTGACAAACAAATTGTTGGACGTCCTGTGACAGCAACCACTGAGTTTCACAAGCAAAAGGTTAACAGATTGATTCAGGACGATCGTCGTATCACTCAGAGAGAAATTTCAAGCATAATCGAGATTTCACAAGAACGTGTGGGTCACATTATTGCTTTGCTTGGCTATCGGAAGATCTGTGCACGATGGGTACTTTGAGAGAACTGTGAGAAGCTGGTTGCATAAACAATGTTGACTTCTTCCGTGACGGCTTCAGACAACTTGTTCATCGTTGGCAGAAATGTATCCAATTGTCTGGTGATTATGTGGAAAAGTGAATAGAGGTAGTTAAAGAGCACATTCTAAGGGTTATTTATGAATTCGATTTATTAAAATATTCCCATCCAAACCCAAGTAATGAAAGTGAAGGCATTAATTTTCATTCAACCCTCATATGTGAAGCGGTTGCAACTTTTCAACAGGACATTTCTCTGTTGCATTGATACCTGCACTTACATTCTGATGTTTGACCTGATTAGTACAAGGCCATTAAATAACTTCGACTTACCAAGAGGTGTACTCACACTTCAGTCAATAGGTCTCCTCTAGTTGAATCTAACCAACAGGATTTCAGCCACACTTTCTCATTCAGGGTAAACAAATTAACAACTTCTCCTTACAGTCTTAGCCCTGACCCTGTTGCTCCACTTCAGGCTGTGTTTCATTTTCAGAGTAGCCCTCAGATGTTTTGTTTGTGATCAGAACTCCTTCCCTTTCATGTCTCTGTAGTCTGGCTTTCAGGATTAGACTTTCCATGATGATCAGGAGACAAGACACACCAAGAGAAAGACAGGAGGATGAAAAGGGCAAAGGTTATAGAACAGGATCTTCAAATAATTGAAATTATTTCTTCCATGTGCCTGTCAAGCCAGGCCCAGTGTGTACTACTGTAAGATAAAAGGGCACGGAAGCTGTGATCATATCTCTTGTGGTTCAAAAGGGAATGGAGAAGGGATTTGTACTGATGCATCTTTTTTTTCACAGTACTTCAATGCTAGGTGATGCTTGATTGCCAACTTTATTCCCACTATCCCAGAAGTCTAAAGAATGCAGAGCATTAAACATAGATTAAGAAGACAATCTGTATAAATAAAAATGTAATGTTCATTTGTGGTATTTACAGAACTCAAAAACCACTGGGGCAATTGGCACCAAATTTGGACACAATACACCTAACGACCCAATGTATGTTCTCCACTCAAAAAACCCACGAAAACAAAAAGCATAAAGGACTTCTGAACTGCATGTCCACAAAGGAGAAACTGCATGTCTACAAAGAGACCCATGGCCACGCTCCCTCCTCCTCGTGGGGAAACAGCCATCCATTAAAGCATGAAGAGCCAGGAGCACGTGTATGTCCTCCCCCACACATACACACATTTTTTTACTCATACAAATGGTAGATAAAGAGAGTAGGCACCATGGGAGTGGAGGGGGAGGCTTGCCGCATGGAGTCCCTTCTCTTTCCCTGCTATGCCAGGAGGGCAGTCTCCTCCTCCTCCTCCTCCTCCTCCTCCTCCTCCTCCACCTTTCCCTGTTGGAAGAGGCCAGCGGGTGGGGGAGGGACTTTCTGTAGACCTTTCTTTTTTTTAACTTTTTCCTTTCTGTCCAACCTGCTCGCCTGTCTCCGACAACATGAGCACACATTTCACACACACACACACACACACACACAGGAGGTAGCTGCCTTTGCCACACTCCACCCGAAATGACTCCCTTCTCTTCTTTCCTCCCTCCCTTTCTTTCCTTTTCTATTTTCCTTCCCCTTCCTTTCCTCCTCTCCTCCTTCCTTCCTGTCCCTCCCTCCTTCCTTCTCCTTCCTTTCCTTCTTTCCCTCCTTCTCTTCCTTCCTCTCCCTCCTTTCTTTTTCCATTCCTTCCTTTCCTTCTTTTCCTTCTTCCCTCCCTTCCTCTCCTCCTTCTTTCCCTTTCTTCATTTCCTTCTCCTTCATTTCCTTCTCTCCCTCCTTTCTTCACCCCCTCCTTCTTTTCCCTCCTTCCTTCTCCTTCCTTTCCTCCCTGTCCCTCCTTTCTTCACCTCCTCCTTCCTTTCCCTCCTTCCTTCTCCTTCCTTCCCTTCCTGTCCCTCCTTTCTTTCCCTTCCCTTCCCTTCTTTCCCTCCTTCCTTCCTTCTTCCTTTCCTTCTTTCTACGTAAGATATAAATACAATATTTTATATATTGTTATTGAGATTAATATATAACATGTTACACACACACACACATATATAGTATTACTATATAATACAAATTAAATGGAAGGGACAGTAAAGAAGTAACGAGGGAAAGAGGGGAAGGAAGGAAAGAAGGAAGGAAGGTGACAAGGAGGGAGAGAAAGAAGAAAGGAAAAAAAAGAAAGATAGAGAAGCAAGGAAGAAGAGAAGGAAATGAAAAAGTGAACGGAAAAAGCGAGGGAAAGAAGGAGTGAAGGAACAATAGACAGGGAAGGAAGGAAGGAGAGAAGGGAGGATGCAACCAAAGAGCAAAGAAGGGGGGAAAGAAACAGGTAGAGATGGAAGAAAGAAGAGAAATGGGAAGGGAAAGAAATAGAGGAAAGGAAGGAAAGAGGGAAGGAAGGAAAGAAAGAGGGAGGGAAGTTTGGCCACAGCAACGCGTGGTGGGTACAGTTAGTCACTCGCATAAATATAGAAAGGTCCATATTTGGTTGAAATATCCACAATGGGCTGATGTAATGCTCAGACGTAGAAATGGAGGTAATTTGTTTCACTGAATTTTTTTCACTGTTGTATTTCTGTGTCAATGTTGACTTTGGTGGAGAGGTGGCTGCTAAGGTAGTGGAAATGGTCAACATTTTCTAATGTGACACCATTACGCTGTATTTCTGGCATTGGAGAGGGATTGGCTGGTGACTGCTGGAAGAGGACTTTGGTTTTCCCGATGTTCAATGACAGGCAGAACTTTTCGTAGCATTTTTCGCTAACTGTTTCAAGATTGGGAAAGGCGTACGGCAAGGCTGCATACTCTCACCCAACCTTTTTAACTTGGATGCAGAACACATCATGTGATGTGCGGGGCTTGATGAATGCAAGGCTGGGTTTAGGATTGCTGGAAGAAACATTAACAGCCTCAGATATGCAGATGACACCACTCTGATGGCCGAAAGCGAGGAGGAGCTGAGGAGCCTTCTAATCAAGGTGAAAGAAGAAAGCACAAAAGCTGGGCTGCAGCTAAACATAAAAAAAAACAAGATTATGGCAACAAGAATGATTGACAACTGGGAAAGAGAGGGAGAAAATGTGGAGGCCGTGACAGACTTTGTATTTCTAGGTGCAAAGATGAGTGCAGTTGCAGACTGTGGCCAGGAAATCAGGAGACGCTTCCTTCTTGGGAGGAGAGCAATGTCCAGTCTCAATAAAATAGTAAAGAGTAGAGACATCGCACTGGCAACAAAGATCCATTGCCTAGTCAAAGCCATGGTATTCCCTGTAGTCACCTAAGGATGTGAGAGCTGGACCTTAGGGAAGGCTGAGCGAAGGAAGAGAGAGGCTTTTGAGCTGTGGTGTTGGAGGAAAGTTCTGAGAGTGCCTTGGACTTCGAGAAGATCCAACCAGTCCATTCTCCAGGAAAGAAAGCCCGACTGCTCATTGGAGGGAAGAATACTAGAGACAAAGCTGAAGTACTTTGGCCACATCATGAGGAGACAGCAAAGCCTAGAGAAGACAATGATGCTGGGGAAAGTGGAAGGTAAAAGGAAGAGGGGCCGACCAAGGGCAAGATGGATGAATGGCATCCTCGAAGTGACTGGACTGACCCTGAAGGAGCTGGGGGTGGTGACGGCCGACAGGGAGCTCTGGCGTGGGCTGGTCCATGAGGTCACGAAGAGTCGGAGACGACTGAACGAATAAACAACAAAACACTTTAAAAATACTTTAAAAACAAAATACCAGTGCCCCCCAGTTTTGTAATGACTTTTGAACCATTTTTATGGCATAAGTATGAACATATTCCAAACATCTCAAAAAGCAGGGTGATTGTTACAGCTTCAATGGCAATGCCAAAATGTACAAAAGTGGTTTGAGAATTCCATGCTCTTTCTGAAGCATGCACGAGTGCAGGACTGAAGTTATGAACAAAGTCCCTCCTCTGTCTTTGAAGAGTCTCCTGCGATGCCTGAGCAAATTACAGACGGCTGAAACTTGAACTCGGTGCAAGGTGATGCAGTGTTCGAAATTCAACTCACAGAGCCTTTGATTTAGCAACTGGCCCTCGATCTCTCTGTATCCATCTCCCAATACACAATATACTCTCGTTTCATTGATCAGGAGGAAAAAAGCAGGCTTTGTGGGAACAGGGCTGTGCTGTTTCTTCACTGCCTCGTTGCTTCATCTCCCTACTTTGTTGGTTTGTCATTTGACAGATGCCTCTGCGCCTCTGGAAGGGTGGGAATGAGAAAAGAAGGTTTTCATTCTCAACGAATGCCAGTCAACAGCAGCACGTAGAAGAAGAAGAAGGGAAGGGGAGGGCGAGTCCAGACAATACTGAATGTGTCACAGAGACTCTTCCTCTTATAACAAAATTTTCTTCTTTAGGTTTTTTTTTTAATTCCCCGGTCTTATTGTGGATGAACCCTTTCACTCAGAAGGTTCATCAGTTTTGTATCCAGTTGTTTATGCTCCCTCCTCAAAAAGCCCGGCACTATGAAGCAAAAGAAAAAGAAAGGGCAAAGGAGAGTACCAAAGGGAAGATGAGAAATGGCTTTGGCAAAGGAAATTGAAAAAGAAAAGAATAGAAGAAGCAACACTTCAGTTTTCTTGGGCTATCGCAGGAGAAGCAGAACAGCGTGTTAAATGGAAGATGAATCCTTGTAGGAGTGTCTCATGTCTACTGTCCATCAGAGGTGGAAAAAAATCTTTCTTTCCTGTTAAAGTCAGCACTACCTGAGTTTTTTTTAAATACTGTTTATTGAGTTTTAAACATATAAGCATTGAAAGTAAAAGTAGGTACAGGAAAAAAGAAATACAAACATACACAAACATACACAATACATTGTCGAAGGCTTTCATGGCTGGAATCACTGGGTTGTTGTAGGTTTTATCGGGCTATATGACCTCTGAGGATGCTTGCCATAGATGCAGGCGAAACGTCAGGAGAAAATGCCTCTAGAGCATGGCCATATAGCCCGGAAAAACCTACAACAACCCATACACAATACATATTGCAACACTTCCTACCTATCCCTATCCCTAACCTATCTGTTTAGGGATAGAAGGCTGAGAGGAGATATGATAGCCATGTATAAATATGTGAGAGGAAGCCACAGGGAGGAGGGAGCAAGCTTGTTTTCTGCTTCCCTGGAGACTAGGACGCGAAACAATGGCTTCAAACTACAAGAGAGGAGATTCAATCTGAACACAAGGAAGAACTTCCTGACTGTTAGAGCCGTTCAGCAGTGGAACTCTCTGCCCCGGAGTGTGGTGGAGGCTCCTTCTTTGCAAGCTTTTAAACAGAGGCTGGATGGCCATCTGTCAGGGGTGATTTGAATGCAATATTCCTGCTTCTGGCAGAATGGGGTTGGACTGGAAGGCCCATGGGGTCTCTTCCAACTCTTTGATTCTATGATTCTATGATCTACCGGTGCTGCTTATTTATTTATTGTGTCAGGAGTAGCAGCCAATAGTGAAAGGACCAAGGCAGAGACATCTCCAGCCCATCCCTTGTTTGGGTATCAGCCAGCACGTCAACGATTTAAATCAAGAAATAGTTTTCTAAGATATATAGAGACACTCGCTGGAACACCTCAGCAAGTGAGAGTCCAAAAGTGGCAGGCTCAAACCCAGAACCTCAACCAATGGCTGATACCCAATGAGAGACTCCCCCCTGGGCACACAGAAGACTGGGCGACTTGGAAGGCGCTGAACAGACTGCGCTCTGGCACCACGAGATGCAGAGCCAGCCTTCAGAAATGGGGCCACAAAGTGGAATCCACAACATGCGAGTGTGGAGAAGAGCAAACAACTGACCACCTGCTGCAATGCAACCTGAGCCCTGCCACATGCACAATGGAGGACCTTCTTGCGGCAACACCAGAGGCACTCCAAGTGGCCAGATACTGGTCAAAGGACATTTAATCAACTACCAAGCTTGCAAATTTTGTATTTTGTCTGTTTGTTTGTTTTGTTCTGTTAGAAATGTAATACAATTGACTGGTTGCACTGACATGACAAATAAAATAACTCGTTGCACCACCGAGGACCCTGTGGTATACTCTGTCTCAATGTGAACGACTCCGGCCCTGTTTACCTCTCCGAACATATTCTCCCTTACGAACCATCAAGATTATTAAGATCATCTGGAGAGGCCCTGCTCTCGGTCCCACCGGCCTCGCAAGCGCGTCTGGTGCGGACGAGGGACAGGACCTTCTCAGTGGTGGCCCCGCGACTCTGGAACTCTCTCCCACCGGAGGTCAGAACCGCCCCGTCTATCCTGACATTTAGGAAACGGGTGAAGACGTGGTTGTGGAGACAGGCTTTCGATGAATGAGACAACACCCTAGGATTGTGGATGGAAGATGATGTATATTTGATTTTAATATGACGACTGACCACCGTAGTTTTAAATATATCGTTATTTTAAATGTGTTACTGTAATTGTGAACTATGATATTTTACTGATTGTATGTGTTTTTATGGTTGGAAACCGGGCTGAGTCCCTCAATGAGGTGAGAAGGTCGGTATAGAAAATTTTGAAATAAATAAATAAATAAATAAATAAAATATAAAATAACCCTTTAATGCTTTTTAAAGTTTGAAAAATATTAATGGCAGTCACAAGGCTGGCTTCTGCACGAGTTGAAGCTCTCAAGCCCTTTCCAATCGTGCATTACTGTAGTCTGATCAGGAGAAATCTGTGGTCCTATATGCTTATCTACCTTTTTATTTGCACAACACGTCTATCTCAGCAAAAGCAATATACCGGGAGTAAGGGGCCAGGCATAATCTTGCTCCGATTCCAGTGTGTTCAAGACTGTAATTGGCCTTTGGATTCACAATGACAATGATTGCTTTAAGGGAGCGTGAGGCGGGGAGAAAGAAAACAGAAGCAAAACGATTGCCACCAAAGTTATCGCAGAAACAGAATACAAAAATCTGAGACGAATAGTGCGGGACCTAAAATGGAATCGACTGTCAGAAAATGTACGCTGATGCTCAGATTTCCAAGCGAGGTGGCAAGGTTTTCATTAAGCGGCGAAGGAACGGGGTCTCCTAAGCTGTTAGCACAGTGGAGAAGAACTGGGCCGATCTTAAATTAAATCTGATAGAGCCTGCACTTTAGCAGCTATGGTTAAATGCAGGTGTCTAATGTTTTGTTAGGCTGAGTGTCAAAGATAAGGACCATTTGCAATGACAATAAAGACGGTGGATGTTTGCTTAATGGCAAAGCCCCCACCCCCTTTGTCCTTGGACATGACTGTAACTTGGTTGATATAATGAACGGAATGGGACGTGCGGTGGGGGTGGGTGCACAGTAACGAAAATTGTACGACAATGATGCTCTAATGAGTTAATAGGCTGGTGGGACTCAGTGGTCAGGGGTTAATTACCTAGAGAAGAGATACCAGGTATCAGGCTTTTCATCAGCAACCAAGGCCTTAAGTAACTTTCCTGTAACTCCAGATTTTGCAAGACTCCTCTGCAAAAAGAGATATGATACTTGGAAACAAGGGAGGGAGTAATGCCTTCACTTTGTATTTTAGCACAAATGTATTTTATTTCATACTAGCAGTCCCCTGCCACGCGTTGCTGTGGCCCAGTCTGTGTATATTAGGCTTGGGTAACCACGGAAAAATTTGGTTCTAAACTCGTTTTGTTTTTAGGGGGCCCTTGCATTTCGTTTTTTTTAATAATTCGGAATTTTTCCTTTTAAAATTTTTGAAATATACGAAATTTCGTATAATTACGAATCGATTCGTTAATGGCGGACGCGATTGCGCAATATGCTAAAAAAACCTCCAAATGGGACAGGAGGAACGTCTGAAGCTTCCCTCTCCCTCTGTTGTTGACTGTTGGTGTGATAAAACAAACAACAACTATAAAACTTGCACCAGACATGCGAAAATAATTACGAAATAATTACAAAATAATTACGAAATAAATTGAAAAAATTGTTTCGAATCTAATTTACTCCTCACACTATTCCTGCATGGCTCAATATTGGATCGTAAGCTAATTTAAATATGAATTAATAACGAATTACGAAATTAATGAATGAAACCGCCCAAGCCTAGTGTATATGTGTTTTGTGTATGTGTATGTGTGTGTATATCTTTGTGTACATGTGTATTTATGTGGTTATGCACATGCACATACATTGTAATGTAATGTATTCTTTATTTTATTTGTTGGCTTTTTAAGTCTCCTTTATTGTGTTTTCAATGTTTTCAGGAGTGATGGTCACTCATTGGCCTGATAGGTGTAGTGTGTCCAAATTTGGTGTCAATTCATCCAGTGGTTTTTGAGTTATGTTAGTCCCACAATTAGAGAAATGGGCCAAAACTAACAAAATGAAGTTCAACAGGGACAAATGCAAGTTACTCCACTTAGGCAGAAAAAATGTAATGCAAAAATACAGAATGGGGGACAATGCCTGGCTCGAGAGCAGTACGTGTGAAAAAGATCTTGGAATCCTCGTGGACAATAAGTTAAACATGAGCCAACAATGTGATGTGGTGGGAAAAAAAGCCAATGTGATTTTGGCCTGCATCAATAGGAGTCTAGTGTCTAGGTCCAGGGAAGTCATGCTCCCCATGCTCTAGTCCGCCTTGGTTAGACCACACCTGGAATATTGTGTCCAATTCTGGGCACTGCAATTGAAGAGACAAACATTACATTTTTATTTATATACTAGGCATCCCCTGCCACACGTTGCTGTGGCCCAGTCTGCGTATATGTGTTTTGTGTATGTGTATATGTGTGTGTATATCTTTGTGTATATGTGTATTTATGTGGTTATGCACATACATTGTAATGTAATGTATTTTTATTTTGTTTTTTGGCTTTTTAAGCCTCCTCTACTGTGTTTTTCAATCTTTTCATGAGTGATGGTCACTTGTTGGCCTGAGAGGTGTCTTGTGTCCAAATTTGGTGTCAATCCGTCCAGTGGTTTTTGAGTTATGTTAATCCCACAAACAAACATTACATTTTTATTTATATACTAGCCGTCCCCTGCCACACGTTACTGTGGCTCAGTCTTGTGATCTGGAAAATAAAGTAATGAGAAAGTGTTGGTTTCAAATATATGTAATTTCTTTATGCTTGTGGGTAAACAGTACTTCTTGTTGTTTCTTTGTCAGTGTTGATGTGGAGAGTGTCTAGTTTGCCTACTCTGGAACATGCAACATATAATTGTACTTCTTTAGGGGTCCCTTTCAAATCCATGATACTATATCTCTGTGTGTGTGTGATTCATATGATTGTCTGGTGGACTTTTTCTCCCCAGTACTGTTGCATAGAATCATAGAGTTGGAAAAGGGGCCATCCAGTCCAACCCCATTCGGCCAAGAAGCAGGAATATTGCATTCAAATCACCCCTGACAGATGGCCATCCAGCCTCTGTTTAAAAGCTTCCAAAAAAGGAGCCTCCACTACACTCTGGGGCAGAGAGTTCCACTGCTGAACGGCTCTCACAGTCAGGAAGTTCTTCCTCATGTTCAGATTGAATCTCCTTTCTTGTAGTTTGAAGCCATTGTTCCATTGCATCCTAGTCTCCAAGGAAGCAGAAAACAAGCTTGCTCCCTCCTCCCTGTGGCTTCCTCTCACGTATTTATACATGGCTATCATATCTCCTCTCAGTCTTCTCTTCTTCAGGCTAAACATGTCCAGCTCCTTAAGCTGCTCCTCATAGGGCTTGTTCTCCAGACCCTTGATCATTTTAGTCGCCCTCCTCTGGACACATTCCAGCTTGTCAATATCTCTCTTCAATTGTGGTGCCCAGAATTGGACACAATATTCCAGGTGTGATCTAACCAAGGCGGACTAGAGCATGCGGAACATGACTTCCCTGGTCCTAGACACTATGCTCCTATTGATGGAAGCCAAAATCCCATTGGCTTTTTTTGCTACCACATCACGTTGTTGGCTCATGTTGTCCACAAGGACTCCAAGATCTTTTTCACATGTACTGCTCTCGAGCCATGAATCCCCCATTCATATTTTTGCATTTCATTTTTTCTGCCTAAGTGAAGTATCTTGCATTTGTCCCTGTTGAACTTCATTATGTTAGTTTTGGCCCATTTCTCTAATCTTTCAAGATCATTTTGAATCCTGCTCCTGTCCTCTGGACTATTGGCTATCCTTCCCAATTTGGTGTCGTCTGCAAACTTGATGATCCTGCCTTCTAGCCCTTCATCTAAGTCATTCATAAAGATGTTGAGAAGGACCGGGCCCAGGACGGAACCCTGCTGATGGCACTCCACTCGTCACTTCTTTCCAGGATGAAGAGGAAGCATTAGTGAGCACCCTCTCATTTCGTCCACTTAACCAATTACAGATCCACCTCACCGTAGTTTTGCCTAGCCCACATTGGACTAGTTTCCTTGCCAGAAGGTCATCTTTAAGTTCATTTTGTGCTTTAGTTTTGCGATGCCCACAAACGTGGCTGGATACCAATAGATCATGTCTCAAGAGCAGGACAGATGTCATAGATGCTCAAGGAGAAACTGGTCCTATAGGAAATGAAAGAGGAGCTGGACCAAAGGCATTTTAAAAAGCCACAAATATGGAAATAGCAAAGGCTGTGTAATTGGATCCAATGACACAATAAGAGGTCATGTAGTGAAGGCAAAATGCTTAGTCGAAGGATTTGAAAGAATGGGAGAGAAAAGCACAAAGAGGCCCGTGGCTGAGCTGAAGTATGCAACTCAAAGTCTGAGAATAATTAAAAGAAATGGAGATGAAGGTGGGCTTTAATTCATTGGCGCAAGGAATCCAGTTATATAAAAATAGTGCTCAGTGGTAGCGTAAGAAGATCAAGAATATGTGAGAAAACCAAGGATTGTGAAAACAACAAAGAAGAATCTCTTAGTCATGGTGTCCCTGAGTGGAAAAAGAAATCGTATTTGGCTGCCCATGACTATGGCCATTAGTGTGTTTCAAAAAGTCTTTGAACCAGGTTATGAAAAGAGAATAGAAGACCCATTCAGCCGGAATTGCTTCCCATCATGCTGGATTTTTAATTATAAAAATGGTCCGCAATGTCTTTTCATTGGGTCACGCGGTTTTCGCCTGTGATTTTCTTTTCTCTTGCCATTGACTATTGGGTTTGTCTGTCATTTTTCTTCCAGACCTTTCTTTACATTTCTAATCTCTGGCTATTTTTTAATCAATACAAAAATCTATATGTTTTATTTCAAATCCTCTCCGTGCTATGGATATGTTATCTCATGGTATCAGCTGCAGACATAAAAAATGCTGCAGTCCAATGCTTAAAACCTATTATTATTATTATTATTATTATTATATTATTATTATTATTATTATTATTATTATTATTGGGTTGTTGTAGGTTTTTTCGGGCTGTATGGCCATGTTCTAGAGGCATTCTCTCCTGACGTTTCGCCTGCATCTATGGCAAGCATCCTCAGAGGTCTCACTACCTCTGAGGATGCTTGCCATAGATGCAGGCGAAACATCAGGAAAGAATGCCTCTAGAACAGTGTTTCTCAACCTGGGGGTCGGGACCCCTGTGGGGGGTCATGATGGGGTGTCGGAGGGGTCACCAAAGACCATCAGGATACACAGTATTTTCTGCTGGTAGTGGGAGTTCTGTGTGGGAAGTCTGGCCCAATTCTATTGTTGGTGGGGTTCAGAATGCTCTCTGATTGTAGGCGAACTATAAATCCCAGCAACTACAACTCCCAAATGTCAAGGTCTATTTTTCCCCAAACTCCCAACAGTGTTCACATTTGGTCATATTGAGTATTTGTGCCAAGTTTAGTCCAGATCTATCATTGTTTGAGTCCACAGTGCTTTCTGGAGATAGGTGAACTACAACTCCCAAACTCAAAGCCAATGCTCACCTAACCCTTTCATTATTTTTTGCTGGTCATGGGCATTCTGTGTGGCAAGTTTGGGTCAATTCCATCTCTGGTGTAGTTCAGAATGCTTTTTGATTGTAGGTGAACTATAAATCCCAGCAACTACAACTCCCAAGATCCAGAGAATGAAAATACATCCTGCCTATCAGATATTTACACGACGATTCGTAACAGTAGCAAAATTCCAGTTATGAAGTAGCAACGAAAATAATTTTAGGGTTGGGGGTCACCACAACATGAGGAATTGTATTAAGGGGTCGCGGCATTAGGAAAGTTGAGAACCACTGCTCTAGAACATGGCCATATAGCCCAAAAAACCCTACAACAACCCAGTGATTCTGACCATGAAAGCCTTCGACAATACATTATTATTATTATTATTACTATTATTATTAAATAATAATAATAATAATAATAATAATAATAATAATTTAAAAGCTCCCAAAGTGACCCATTTAAGGTGGAATTGATGTCAAACAGGGGTGTGTTATTGCCCCAACTTTATTCTCCATCTTCACCGCTATGATACTTCACCTTGTTGATGGGAAGCTTCCCACCAGAGTGGAAACATCAGTCACAGAGGCATGGCATCACCTGTTGCTTGGCCCTCTGCAAGTCATTGTTCGAATGTTCTTTGTACCATTTCCTTACTACAAGACCAAATAGGATAACCAGGACCCTCTTGGGCAATTGGTCGTCATCCTTTATGTCTGATCTAACGCTCGCCTGCAGCGCCTTTACTTCGATAATGGTTTTCATGTAGCTACCTCTGAGCTCATTACTCCATCCAAATTGCTTTATATACTATAATGTGGTGGGCTGGAGCCTAGAGAGACCTGGACCCCAAACAGTGCTTAATACTAGACTATAAAATATTTATACCTTGATCCATGACTTTCAAAATGCTCAGGGATGGAAAACCTTATTCTCTCTGCCCCATCTTTCTCTCTCTCTGTGTCACACGCACACACACACACATGAAAAAGAGGAGGAAATTCTTTTCTTCTCCCATTTAAACTGTGATTTAATAGTGTTTTCATTACAGCGTATTTACTCTGTGATAATCAATTACCTCCTGTGAATTAAAATATAAATTAAGTTGTCTAAGGGGGGAAAGGAAGCTCTAAATCAATTGGTTCTAGCTGAGCATAAATACAGATTTTGCATTCGCAATTCCCTAATGCCAAAACGAGAGTGATGTGGTAGAACTTAAAGAGTTCTGGCCTCCATTTCCAAAACAATCGGTCACTTGAATTCAATCCCCACAACCCGCCTTTTATTTTACCGGAACTAATGTAACCTTTTGTCAAAAGTTCTTTATGACATGCTACAGATAGAGGTTCCTATGGGATCATGAAATATCTCAGTACTGAGCATGGTATAAAATGTTTTCCTCACAACTATAGTCAGATTCAGACTAGATCAGTGGTTCCCAACCTTGTTTTTTTGTTTTTTGTTTACCAAGGACCACTTTGACCAGGGATCACTTTGATGAGGGACCACTTGACCAGGAACCACTTTGACCAGCAACCACTTTGACCAGGGCCACTTGACCAGGAACCACTTTGACCAGGGACCACTTGACCAGGCACCATTTGACCAAGGACCACTTGACCGGGGAGCACTTTGACCAGGGACCACTTGATCAGGGACCACTTTGACCAGGGACCACTTGACCAGCAACCACTTTGACCAGGGAGCACTTGACAGGGGACCACGTTGACCAGGGCCACTTGACCAGGAACCACTTTGACCATGGACTACTTGACCAGGAACCACTTTGGCCAAGGACCACTTGACTGGGGACCACTTTGACCAGGGACCACTTGACCAGGATCACTTTGACCATGGACTACTTGACCAGGAACCACTTTGACCAGGAACCACTTTGACCAGGAACCTCTTTGACCAGAGACTACTTGACCAGAAACCACTTTGACCAGGGACTACTTGACCATGGACCACTTTGACCAGGAACCACTTGATTGGGGACCACTTTGACTAGGGCCACTTGACCAGGCACTACATGACCGGGAACCACTTTGATCAGGAACCACTTTGACCAGGGCCACTTGACCAGAGACTACTTGACCAGGAACCACTTTGACCAGGGGCCACTTGACCAGGGACCACTTTGACCAGGAACCACTTTGACTAGGGCCACTTGACCAGGCACTACATGACCGGGGACCACTTTGATCAGGAACCACTTTGACCAGGGCCACTTGACCAGGGACTCCATGACCAGAGACTACTTTGACCAGGAACCACTTGATTGGGGACTACTTTGACCAGGAACCACTTTGACCAGGGCCACTTGACCAGAGACTACTTGACCAGGAACCACTTTGACCAGCAACCACTTTGACTAGGGCCACTTGACCAGGCACTACATGACCGGGGACCACTTTGACCAGGGCCACTTGACCAGGGACTCCATGACCAGAGACTACTTTGACCAGGGACTACTTTGGCCAGGAACCACTTGATTGGGGACTACTTTGACCAGGAACCACTTTGACCAGGGCCACTTGACCAGAGACTACTTCACCAGGGGCCACTTTGACCAGTGACCATTCTCCAACATGGTCCTCCACCATCAACTCCACCTTCGGGCTGATATGGGTGGGATAAAAGTGATGTAAATAAATAAATAAACATTTTTACCAGTACCAGTAGGTACTGCCTTCCTTGAGGTGACACCATGAACCACCGTACTCGGTAACACTGACTTTTGTGATGTCACTACTTTTTTTTAGAAAAGTCCCTACACTCTTCCTCAAATAGAATAATGTAGCAATTAATGGGATAGCTATTAGCCAACACTGATAGCCAAGTATCTTATACAACATTGACAGTGATCAAAAGTAAATATATGATAAATTGCCCTCCGGCTGCTATAAATCAAAACTATAGCCTCAGCCTAGTGTAACATTACACAAGGCAAATACAACAAAGGCAAAAATCTATAACTGTAGTAATGATAAAGTATTGAGTGTCACGGACCTCTGCTCTAAGGCCTGGGTGCATGATCTATTATTTAAATGTACAGTAAGCACTAAAAGGAATCAATACTTTGCAGGTCTCAAGTTTTAATAATGTTTGATCATAACCAGAGGCTCAGAAATGACAAGTTGTGATGGATACTGCTGTTCTGCCTGCCCGCCCGCCTACCCACCCACCCACCCACGATGCCTCAGATTTCCATGCGGGTATTTATGACATTCTAGGTCATGAACTACAACTGAAGCTGAATGTTGCCACTTTGCAAATATATCATATCATATCATATTATATTATTAGCATAGCACAGGAGACAAGATATTATTAGCATGGCACAATATTAGTATTATATACTAGCTGTACCCGCCACGCTTTGCTGTGGCCAACCTTCCCATTTTCTCTCCTTCCTTCACTCCCTCTTTCTCCCCTTCCTTCCTTCCTTCCTTCCTTCCTTCCTTCCTTCCTTCCTTCCTTCCTTCCTTCCTTCCTTCCTTCCTCCCTTCCTCCCTCCCTCCCTCCCTCCCTCCCTCCCTCCCTCCCTCCCTCCCTCTCTTTCCTTCTCTTCTTCCTTCCTTCTCTATCTCTTTCCTTCCTTCTCCTTTTTCTTTCCCTCCCTCTTTCTCTTTCTTCCTTCTCTACCTCTCTCCTTCCTTCGCTCTTTGCTTCCATGCTTCCTTCTCCCCTTCCTTCCTTCCTTCCTTCCTTCCTTCCTTCCTTCCTTCCTTCTTTCTTTCTTTCTTTCTGTCTTTCTTTTTTCTCCCCTTCCCTCCCTCTTCCTTTTTTTCTGTATTGTCATTTAGCTTTTCATCATTTAGCTTTTGGGCGTTTTTAACGTCCCTTCTGCTGTGTTTTTCAGTGTTTTTATGAGTGAAGGACAGACATTGAGTTGTTTGGTGTCTTGTGTCCAAATTTGGTGTCAATTCATCCAGTGGTTTTTGAGTTCTGTTAATCCCACAAACGAACATCACATTTTTATTTCTATAGGTTACTATATTGTACTACACCACTATACTGAAATATTATTCGTAATGTTACATGTAATATAAAATATCTAATTATTATAATATTATATTGTATTATTATTGCTATCATATTGTATTACAATATTATGATCAATATTATATGTACATCCAGGATATTATATTATTAGCATAGCACAATATTAGTATTACATATTACTATAGTATACCACTTTACTGCAATACTACTAGTAATATTACATGCAAAATAAAATATCTAATTGTTATATTCTTATATTGTATTATTATTAGTATTATATTGTATTACAATATTATGATCAATATTATATGTACATACAGGATATTATATTATTGGCATAGCACAATATTAGTATTACATATTACTATATTGTACTATACCACTTTACTGCAATACTAGTAGTAATATTACATCTATATAAATAAAAATGTAATGTTCGTTTGTGGGATTAATAGAACTCAAAAACCACTGGACAAATTGACACCAAATCTGGACAGAAGACACCTAACAATCCAATGTATGTCGTTCACTCAAAAAAATGATTTTGTCATTTGGGAGTTGTAGTTGCTGGGATTTATAGTTCACCTGCAATCAAAGAGCATTCTGAACCTCACCAACGATGGAATTGAACCAAACTTGGCACACAGTTCTCCCATGACCAACAGAAAACACTAGAAGAGTTTGGTGGGCATTGATGTTGAGTTTGGGAGTTGCAGTTCACTTACATCCAGAGAACACTGCGGACACAAACAATGAGGGATCTTCACCAAACTCTACACAAATACTCAATATGCCCAAATGTGAACACTGGAAAATAGAATCTTGACATTTGGGAGTTGCAGTTGCTGGGATTTATAGTTCACCTAGAATCACAGAGCATTCTGAACCCCACCAACAATAGAATTGGGCCAAACCTCCCACACAGAACCCCTATGACTACCAGAGTGGGACACAGCAACACATGGCAGAGAATGGTTAGTCTTATATAAATAAAAATGTAATGTTCGTTTGTGGGATTAACAGAACTCAAAAACCAGTGGGCCAATTGACACCAAATTTGGACACATGACACCTCTCAGGCCAACGAGTGTCCATCACTCATAAAAACATTGAAAAACACAGCGGAAGAGACTTAAAAAGCTAAAAAACAAAAAAAAAACCCATTACAACACATGCGCAAAACCACACATATACACAAACACACATATATACATATATATACACACAAAACACATATACACAGAAAGGGGGAAGGAAGGAGGAAAGGAAGGAAGGATAGAAAGAGGGAAAGAAGGAAGGAAGGAAGGAGAGCAGGAAAGAAAGGTAGTGAAAGAAGGAAGGAGAGAAGGAAATAAAAAAGTGAAAGAAGGAAAGAGAGAAGGAAGGAGAGAAGGAACAAAAGAGAGAGGGAGGGAAGGAAGGAAGGAAGGAAGGAAGGAAGGAAGGAAGGAGAGAAGGAAAGAGAGAAGGAAGGATGGAACCAAAGAGCAAAGGAAGGGAGGTAAGAAACAGGTAGAGAAGGAATGAAGAAAAAGGGAAAGAAGAAAGAAAATAAAAAGAGGGAAGGAAGGAAAGAGGGAGGGAAGGTTTGGCCACAGTCACTCATAAAAACACTGAAAAACACAGCGGAAGAGACCTAAAAAACCAAAAAAATACATTACAACGCATGCGCATAACCACATAAATACACATATACACAAATATATAAATATACACATATATACACACACAAAACACATATACACAGACTAGGCCACAGCAACATGTGGCAGGGGACGGCTAGTGAATAATATACACATATATGAACGTACCCACAGATGTGTCTATATGTGAGCACTTTTTTGGAGTGCCATGGTGGGGAAAGTGCCCATTGGAGCCTCATCCATCACTCCAGGTGTGCAAGTGTGTTCTCCTGCCATAACGCATAGCAGTGTGACAGTGAGCACAGTCATGGCCTCTGAAGTGGCGTTTAGAATGATAGGAAATTATTGGAAGGCTCTACATTTTTTAAGAGTGCTTAAATCTTTCAGCACCTACTTCGAATTCGCTCGAATGAGGCTCTCTCAAAGTTGTGATTCACCTCAATAATTTTTAAATCACTATATACATTACAGGCAGAAAAGTCCTATGGCTTTCTAACCAAATTGCTTATAAAATATGAACTGCTGCCATCAGTTTTAATATGGTGAAGGCAGGCGCAGAAAGGGCGCATGGGAAATGCAGGTCGTCGTGTTCAGTACCACATGAGCATCTCTGAGCAGGCTTCGCAGAATATTGGAAGTGGAAGAAATGCATTAAAATATATTGACGTTCTTTACTTTATCCAGTTTCACAATCCCAAAAGGAACTAGCCAGAGGTCTCTGTACCCAGAAACTGGTTGTTTATAGCAGATGATTTGGACAACATGGGATAGCAAATATATATACTCTCCTATGCTATGTTGGAGCCCCCGGTGGCGCAGTGGGTTAAAGCACTGAGCTGCTGAGCTTGTTGATCGAAAGGTCGCAGGTTCGATTCCGGGGAGCGGCGTGAGCTTCCGCTGTCAGCCCTAGCTTCTGCCAACCTAGCAGTTCGAAAACATGCGAATGTGAGTAGATTAATAGGTACCGCTCCGGCGGGAAGGTAACTGCGCTCCATGCAGTCATGCCGGCCACATGACCTTGGAGGTGTCTACGGACAACGCTGGCTCTTTGGCTTAGAAATGGAGATGAGCACCACACCCCAGAGTCAGACATGACTGGACTTAATGTCAGGGGACTGCCTTTACCTTTACCTATGCTACGTTAATAATCTATATATATATATATAAAATGCTCTGTGCATAATGAGTACCTTTAAAACAAAAGAACCAATGAACGAAATCACACCAAATTTGGCAACAAAATGCTCACAACACAAGGAGTTACCATCACTCAAAAAATTATGATTTTGTCATTTGGGAGTTGTAGTTGCTGGGATTTATAGTTTACCTACAATCAGAGAGCATTCTGAACTCCACCAATGATGTAATTGAACCAAACATGGCACGCAGGACTCCCATGATCAACAGAAAACACTAGAAGGATTTGTTGGGCATTGACCTTGAGTTTGGGAGTTGTAGTTCACCTACATCCAGAGAGCACTGTGGACTCAAACAATGATGGATCTGGACCAAACTTGGCACAAGCACTCAATACGCCCAAATATGAATACAGATGGAGTTTGGGGGAAATAGACCTTGGCATTTGGCAGTTGTAGTTACTGGGATTTATAGTTCATCTACAATCAAAAACCATTCTGAATTAACCCCACGAATGACAGAACTGAGGCAAATTTCCCATACAGAACCCCCATGACCAACAGAAAATACTGTCCAACTCCCTTCAGCAGGGCAAGAAAATGTAATCAAAGCCCTCCTGACAGAGAGCCATCCAGCCATAGATATAGATAGATATGAATCACACACAGAGAGATAAAGTATTATAGATTTGAAAGGGACTCCTAAAGATGGACAATTATATGTTGCATGTTCCAGAGTAGGCAACCCAGACAATCTCTACGTCAACACTGTCAAAGAAACATCAAGAAATACTGTTTATGCACAAGCATAAAGGCATTACATATATTGGAAAGTAGCACTTTCTCATTACTTTATTTTCCAGATCACCAGACTGGTCCACAGCCACGCGTGGCAGGGGACCGCTAGTATAATATAATATAATATAATATAATATGATATTTGTATATTCATATAATATTTGTAATATTATAATGTAATGCAATATAATACTAATAATATAATATTACAATTATATATTTTATATTACATGTAATATTACTAATAATATTACAATATAATGGTATAGTACAATATAGTATATAGAATACTGATATTATACTTTGCTAATAATGTAATATATTGTATGTATATATATCTTGTAAGCCACTCTGAGTCCCCTTTGGGGTGAGAAGGGTGGCATATAAATGTCATAAATAAATAAATATGAGGGTTGAATGAAAAGTAATGCCTCCACCTTCCCTACTTGGGTTTGGATAGGAATATTTTAATAAATCAAACGTAGAAATAATCCTTAGAATGTGCTCTTTAACTCCCACTATTCATATTCCCACATAATCACCAGACAATTGGATACATTTCTGCCAATGATGAAAAAGTTTTCTGAAGCTGTCACAAAAAAAGTCGACACTCTGTTTCCGCAACCAGCGCCTCACAGTTATCTCATCCTGGGTACCCATTGTGCACAGATCTTCCAGTAGCCAAGCAAAGCAATAATGTGACCCACACGTTCTTGTGAAATGCTGATTATGCTTGAAATTTCTCTCTGAGTGATATGACGATCGTCCTCAATCAATCTGTCAATCTTTTGCTTGTTAAACTCAGTGGTTGCGGTCACAGGATGTCCAACTCTTTGTCACTCAAGTCAGATGTTCCCACCTCAGCATTTTTAAACTTACTCGCCCAACGATGCACAGTACTCACATCAACACAATCAGCATAGACAGTTTGCATTCTCTGATGAATCTCCTTTGGAGTGACACCTTCTGATGTCAAGAATTCAATGACTGCATGTTGCTTAAGTCGCATTGACCGACCATATGTGCAGGGTTCCATACTTTGCACTTTAACAACACAACCGTTCAATGCTAAGGCTTCCCACAGAAATGGAACTGTAGAGGAGAGTCTAGGGAACAAGCCAGTACCTACCTCATACCAGTACTGCCATCTGTTGAGGAGTTATGAAGGTAGAGGCATTACTTTTCATTCAACCCTTTTGTGTGTGTGTGTGTGTATTTCTAGAGCATATAAGTATCTAATTAGAAGTAGTTCTTGCAATCAAATCATTTCCCAATAATTAGGGAACTAACTTAGTACATCATGATCATATAACTCCATGAAGGATGGTATTGCTTTCATGACATTGTAACTGTAATGTTGATCACTAAAGTCAATGGGGCATTAGCTAACATAGTGAGGGAAGAAGACTATTGCATGGTTAAAGTATTGGCTGAGGCTGTGATTCATTGTGCCTCGTTCAAATGTATGATCTTTAATGTAAATGAAAAAAGTAAAAGAGGCATTTTATAAAATAGAATCATAGAGTTGGAAGAGAGTTGGAGGTGGAGAATCTATGCTGATGATTATGCCATCACTGCCCAAGCAGGGAGGTTTGAGATCATAGAATCATAGAATTGTAGAGTTGAAAGAGACCTCATGGGCCAACCAGTCTAACCCCATTCTGCCAAGAAGCAGGAAAATTGCATTCAAATCACCGCTGACAGATGGCCATCCAGCAGGGAGTTCCACTGCTGAACAGCTCTCGCAGTTAGGAAGTTCTTCCTAATGTTCAGGTGGAATCCCCTTTCTTGTAGTTTGAAGCCATTGTTCCACATCCTAGTCTCTAGGACAGCAGAAAACAAGCTTGCTCCCTCCTCTTTATGACTTCCCCTCACATATTTATCCATGGCCCTCATCATGTCTCCTCTCAGCCTTCTCTTCTTCAGGCTAAACTTTCCCAGCTCTTTAAGCCACTCCTCATAAGGCTTGTTCTCCAGATCCTTGATCATTTTAGTCATCCTCCTCTGGACATATTCCAGCTTGTCAACATAGAGGAGACATGATAGACATGTATAAGTATGTGAGAGGAAGTCATAGGGAGGAGGGAGCAAGCTTATTTTCTGCTTCCTTGGAGACTAGGACGCAATGGAGCCATGGCTTCAAACTACAAGAGAGGAGATTCCATCTGAACATTAGGAAGAACTGTGTGAGAGAGCTGTTCAGCAGTGGAACTCTCTGCCCCGGAGTGTGGTGGAGGCTCCTTCTTTGGAAGCTTTTAAACAGAGGCTGGATGGCCATCTGTCAGGGGTGCTTTGGATGTGATTTTCCTGCTTCTTGGCAGAAAGGGGTTGGACTGGATGGCCCATGAGGTCTCTTCCAACTCTACAATTCTATGATTCTATCTACCTTCAATTGTGGTGCCCAGAATTGGACACAGTATTCCAGGTGTGGTCTGATCAAAGCAGAATGGAGAGGTAGCATGTTCAACTGTAACAACAACAAATTACTTGGAACTATTATTGTTGCAGTGTGTCTTGGTAGATCCGTAGATCCTAATGTGAACCTATCACAGGGTTTTCTTGGTAAGATTGGTTCAGAAAAAGTTTCCCATGGAATTAGGGGTGCATCTGCACTGTGGAATTAATGAACTTTTGACACTAGTTTAGCTGCCATGGCTCAATGCTATAGCATGAT
Source organism: Anolis sagrei (assembly GCF_037176765.1). Classification (NCBI taxonomy): domain Eukaryota; kingdom Metazoa; phylum Chordata; class Lepidosauria; order Squamata; family Anolidae; genus Anolis; species Anolis sagrei. The sequence goes on from NC_090028.1 coordinate 38,603,358, forward strand.
GAGAATTCTCTGCCCAGGAATGATGGTATTTGTTTATCTTGTCAGGGGCAACCAGACAATTGTATTACATTTCTAACAGAACAAAACAAACAAACAGACTAAACACAAAATTTGCAAGCTTAGTAGTTGATTAGATGTCCTTTGACCAGTATTTGGCCACTTGGAGTGCCTCTGGTGTTACTATAAGAAGGTTCTCCATGGTGCATGTGACAGGGCTCAGGTTGCATTGCAGCAGGTGGTCTGTGGTTTGCTCTTCTCCGCACTCGCATGTCATGGATTTCACTTTGTGGCCCCATTTCTTAAGGTTGGCTCTGCATCTCGTGGTGCCAGAACACAGTCTGTTCAGCGCCTTCCAGGTCACCCAGTTTTCTGTGTGCCCAGAGGGAAGTCTCTCATTTGGTATCAGCCATTGATTGAGGTTCTGGGTTTGAGCCTGCCACTTTTGGACTCTTGCTTGCTGAGGTTTTCCAGTGAGAGTCTCTGTAGATCTTAGAAAACTATTTCTTGATTTAAGTCATTGACGTGCTGGCTGATAGCTAAACAAGGGATGAGCTGGAGATGTCACTGCCTTGGTCCTTTCACTATTGGCTGCTACTTCCCGGCAGATGTCAGGTGGTGCAATACTGGCTAAACAGTGTAATTTCTCCAGTGGTGTAGGGCACAGACACCCCATAATAATGCAGCGTGTCTCATTAAGAGCCACATCCACTGTTTTAGTGTGGTGAGGTGTGTTCCACATTGGGCATGCATACTCAGCAGCAGAGTAGCATAGCGCAAGGGCAGATGTCTTCACTGTGTCTGGTTGTGATCCCCAGGTTGTGCCTGTCAACTTTCATATGATATTGTTTCTAGCACCCACTTTTTGCTTGATATTCAGGCAGTGAATATCCAGAAGCAACCAGAAGGAATGATGGTGACCGATTTGGATGCGTATTATGTCTTAGGATCCTCTTCCTCCCATGACATAAAAAGTATAACTCAGAGAGATCTCTGAAGGTAAATATGGTGGCCATTGAGAAGGGTCCCTGTTGCTTTTGTCCTTTCGGAAGCCAACTGGAAAACCGGTGACTCGTTTGGTCTCCACTATTATGCCATACGTAATAGTATATAGAGTTCTAATTATGGGAAAGCACTTTGGTTCAACTTTATCTCCCTTTACCCTAAATAACTTCCCAGAAACCCCCAAATGAATTTCCTTTGGAGATGTTTTTACCGCCTTCAAGATCAAGGCTCTTAGATGTGTGTCTGCAAGGGGAAACTGCCCCAGCTCCTGATTTCTTCTATAGTGCATTTCCCTAGCTTTTCTCAGCTTCAACTCCTTCTGCCAAACTTTCATGCTGATGACGAACAATAAAATAAAACTAAATCAGGCCCGCTTGGGCTTTTAATATTTGAAGCTCTTTATTACCCAACCCCCCTTCCGTCTTTTCTTCTTTTTTTTGCGTGCTTCTTTAGATTAGGAAAGCTCTCTGAATCTGAAAACTGTAAACACTGGGAATATATCCATCTATCTTGGGGACACCTTTAATTAAGTCCAAATCCTGAAGAGCTTAGTTGTCGCTCAAGCAAAACTTTTGATTGAAAGCAAGGGAATTTTGCCAGGGAATGCAGAGCTCAGGCTGTCAGGATGTGGTCCAGTAATTAAAAAATGGCTCCAAGGTGAAATGTTTGGGATCAAACTTTCCCAACCTTGAGAAAGTTTTAGACACAAACTAATAGAACAGAAAACGACTGTGTTTGGTGCTTGCTTTGTGCCTTTTTTTCGTGGTGGACGTGAAATCTGTATAACGAATGGAGTCCCTATAAGATAACAGCTATTTCACCTTACGTAAAGGTTAGTAAAGGTAAAGATTTCACCTGACATTAAGTCTAGTTGTGTCCCAATTTGAGGGTTGGTGCTCATCTCCATTTCTAAGCCAAATTTATTATTTATTTATTCAAAACTTTTATATCCCGATCTTCTCAACCTCCGTAGAGGGACTCAGTGTTGTAGTTCAGCGTGATGATAACGTTACTACTACTGGTAGAAGGGAGAATAGGGCTGTGCAGGTGTTGGAGGAGCAGCAGCAACGAAAGCGGATTAGAGAGATAATCATGGCTCCAAGTGATTCTGAGACGTTTGAGGGCTTCTCCGATTGTGAAATGGGGGATGGGGAGGAAAACAGGGGAGTCAAGTGGGCTACTCGCGATCAAGAGTCTGACGAAGAGCTTCAAAGGAAGCGTATCCGTGATATACTTAGCGCTCCTACAGAGGACGAGGACTTCATGGGGTTTGAAAGGAGTGATGAGTCTGGGAGTGATATGGGGGAGGAGGATGGGTTGGATTGGACCCGTGTTCAGATTAGGGACATTTGTAACCAACCCACCTCCAGTGATGAATTTGAAGGGTTTACAGGGGAATTGCAACCGGGGAGCACTTGGCAAGATCTAAGTCTTGACAGACGCTGGCAGAGGTGGAGGGATGGGCACTCGGGTTCAGCTGTGTGGATTGAGGCAGCTGAGAGCGATGATGAAAGGGTGGGGAGCTCATCATCCTCTAATGAGGAGCTTTAGGAAAAAGTGGGTTTGGATGGTATGGCTCTTTGCAGAAGGCAAAGTGACTCTTTTGGGATTTGAATCTTTGCTACTGCCAACTCTCGAGCTTGGGTCCTTGGACTACAGATTCCTGTGTTCCTGTGTTCCTGTGTTTACCACTATTGCGGCTTGACTTTGGACTGGTTTGAACAATGCTTTTGCCAACTGGATTTGGCAATCCAATCCAACCCATCCAAGTAATGCTACCCCTCTATTCTGCTTTGGTTAGACCACACCTGGAATGTTGTGTCCAATTCTGGGCACCACAATTCAAGAGAGATATTGACAAGCTGGAATGTGTCCAGAGGAGGGTGACTAAAATGATCAAGGGTCTGGAGAACAAGCCCTATGAGGAGCGGCTTAAGGAGCTGGGCATGTTTAGCCTGAAGAAGAGAAGGCTGAAAGGGGATATGATAGCCATGTATAAATATGTGAGAGGAAGCCACAGGGAGGAGGAGGGAGCAAGCTTGTTTTCTGCTTCCCTGGAGACTAGGACGCGGAACAATGGCTTCAAACTACAAGGGAGGAGATTCCATCTGAACATGAGGAAGAACTTCCTGACTGTGAGAGCTGTTCAGCAGTGGAACTCTCTGCCCCGGAGTGTGGTGGAGGCTCCTTCTTTGGAAGCTTTTAAACAGAGGCTGGATGGCCATCTGTCAGGGGTGATTTGAATGCAATATTCCTGCTTCTTGGCAGAATGGGGTTGGACTGGATGGCCCATGAGGTCTCTTCCAACTCTTGGATTCTATGATTCTATGATTCTATTTGTATACCTTGACCTAGGAACGTTTTTTGACTCTGTTTTTGCTTCTTGAACTGTGCCTTTTGAACTGTGCCAATTTAAAGCAGATTGCTGTATTTTTGTGTTTGTACCGGATTAAACACAAGGATAATCCGGTTTATACTTCAGTTCTTTATATCACCTCGTTTTTGCTGTCCACTTGTTGACTGAATCTGCTGCACTGATTCTAAGTGCTTTAAAGACTCTTTTGTTAATAATAAACTTGTGTTTTGACCGTTTACCCTGTGTTTGGCTTTACTGAGGCTTCTGGGTCTTGACACTCAGACCGCCTTACAGCAAGGATTCAATGCTAATAGTACAATCTAAAAACATCATATAATAACAAGTTAAAATATATGCCGATTAAAATTACAAATAAGCCAAATCGCCAAGATAAAATCATGTCCAACTCAGTCCATATGTGTGGTCGATAACTTTGTTCTGTAGCCAGTTTCAACCATTACTCTGGGAATGCTTCCTTCCATAGCCAGGATTTCACCAGCCTCCTGAAGGACAGGAGGGAGCGGCAGATCTGATCTCAATCAGGAGAGAGTTCCATAGCCGAGGGGCCACCACAGAAAAGGCCTGTCTCTCTTTCCCGCCCGACGCGATTGTGAAAGTGGCGGGAGCGAGAGCAGGACCCCACCAGAAGATCTTAATTGTCTTGGTGGTTCATAGGGGAGAATACATTTGGACAGGTAAACTGGGCTGGAACCGTATAGGGTTTTGTAGGTTTAAAACAGCACTTTGAATTGTGCTCGGAAGCTAATTGGCAGCCAGTGGAGCTGGCGCAACCAAGAGCCGACGATGTCCAAAGACACCACCGAGGACATGTGGACAGCATGACTGCATGGAGCGCCGTTACCTTCCTGCCAAGGCAGTATCTATTGATCAATAACAACAACAACAACAACACTTTATTTATATTCCGTCCTTCTCACCCTGAAGGGGACTCAGGGCAAATCACAGTACACATACACAGCAAACATTCAATGCCGTTTATATAGGCAGTACACAGACAGAGAGAACAGAAGGAGGTGTGTTGTTTTGATGCCATGAACGGCTGGGCTCAAGTTCACAGGAGGTGCTGTTGCTCTATCCTCTATGATGAAGAGCCATCAGGACTTCCTCATTCTAGCATTTTCTGATCTTTTTCTTTATGGTGTTGTAAAACACCTCCCCTGCTTTTAGTGGTACCTATTTTCTCTAATTACAGCTAAAGTTGTTTTCGAACTGCTTAGGTAAACTGTGAGCAAGGCTGATAGTCAGCTACTCTTGCCAACCCGGGGCTTCATACTTGCAACCTTTTGGTTGATAGATCTTACAGTTGCTGATGATTTACTAGCTATGCTAAACCTCCGGCCCTACTCACTGCTAGGTTTCAAACTGCTAGGTTGGCAGGAGCTGGGCCTAACAGCGGGAGCTCACTCCACTGCCTGGATTTATACCGCCAACCTTTTGGTCAGCAAGTTCATCCCACTGTGCCACCAGGGAACCTAAGTAAATGTTACCCCAGGTCAAAATGATTGGGGTTAGAAAGCAAGCCTTTCAGATCACAGCAAAACAGCTGAGTGATTACTACAATATCAAAAAGAGGACAAAAGAGTGTATGCATCCAGGTACAGTCTGCATAAAGTACTTCCTTGGAGGCTTTTAAACAGAGACTGGGTGGCCATCTCTCAGGGATACTTTGATTGTGCTTTTCCTGCATGGCAGAAGGGGGTTGGACTAGATGCCCCATGGGGGTCTCTTCCAACTCTGTCATTCTATGATTTGATGACATAAATGGATCACAGCTGACATGGAAGCTTTTAAGCATAGGCTGAATGGCCATCTGTCAGGGTTGCTTTGAATACGATGGCAGTCATAGAATCAAAGTTGGAAGAGACCTCATGGGCCATCCAGTCCAACCCCCTGCTAAGAAGCAGGAATATTACATTCAAATCATCCCTGACAGATGGTCATCCAGCCTCTGCTTAAAAGCTTCCAAAGAAGGAGCCTCCACCACACTCCGGGCAGAGAGTTCCACTGCTGAATGTCTCTCACAGTCAGGAAGTTCTTCCTCATGTTCAGATGGAATCTCCTTTCTTGTAGTTTGAAGCCATTGTTCCTTGCCCTAGTCTCCAGGGAAGCAGAAAACAAGCTTGCTCCTTCCTCCCTGTGGCTTCCTCTCACATATTTATACATGGCTATCATATCTCCTCTCAGCCTTCTCTTCTTCAGGCTAAACATGCCCAGCTCCTTAAGCCACTCCTCATAGGGCTTGTTCTCCAGACCCTTGATCATTTGAGTCACCCTCCTCTGGACACATTCCAGCTTGTCACTAAGCCAATGATCACTAAGTCCTTAGCACAGTGGTTCTCAACCTGGGGTCCCCAGATGTTTTTGGCCTACAACTCCCAGAAATCCCAGACAGTTTACCAGCTGTTAGGCTTTCTGGGAGTTGAAGGCCAAAAACATCTGGGGACCCCAGGTTGAGAACTACTGCTTTAGCAGCAGACACAAAGCAAGTTCAATTGGAGAGAAAACATTGGCATCAGAGTCATTGTTACCAGTGAAAGCTGACTGCTCCTGCTTCTGATTTATAGCCCTGAATTCCCCATACAGGAGGTGCTAGGGCAGCTCCCAATTAGCTCAGGGTTTCTAGCAGCTATTCTAGCTGAACGCCACCTGTGGTCTGTCTCCTTTTGCCTTTCTAGAAATGTAGGCACTTGCAAGCCTTCACCGTCTGATTCCTCTTCCAATTCCTGAGCACATCCCTGCTCCCCTTCCTCTTCTGAAGAAGAGGAATCCCTAACAACAAGTGAGACTCTACTTTACATTAAATAGTCAGTGTAGCTGTGGCCTTAATCTGATCACTTGATGCTGCGAGTTATTTTTATTATTGTGATGTTATTATTATGTTTATTTATACCTCGCTTTTTCTCTCCACACAGAGACTCATACTTTTCTTCACCCTTCTCTTCTACTAGACAAAAAAGCAGATCCCTACTGTGATCACTTGTCGTCTTCCTCCTTCAACATCCTTCTTTTCAGAAGGCCACTTTTCACTTTGTCACACCAAAGATAAGAGTTTGTAATTCACTTCCTACCTCACAATCATTCTGATGAGGTCATAAATAAATCCAGGTGGCAACCTCTTTTTCAGTCTCTGACTTCCAGGGATTGGCTGAATAGAGACCGAAAAAAATATTTTTGATATATGCATTGATTGGCTAGTCAATACTAAGTTAGAGCAGCTCAATCAATAAATATTCATAGTGATTGCAATACCATGATTGACACATGCAGCTTTTCTTTCTCATTGAAGTCAAAAACATCTCACTTTCTTTCATTCTCTCTCTGTCAAAAAGACACACTTCAGATATTCATCTGGTGGAGGAAAAAAAGAGTTGACTTGCAAAGACTCCATGTTTGTGAATGCATATTTAAAACCTTTAAAAAAAAAAAAGGAAATGAAATATCGGAATCAATTGTTGCCACTGTCTGGTCTTTTTGTGCCTTGTGTATACAGCTAGGCCAATTTGTAAGCATTCTGCCAAATGAGCAAAATTGTTTATGATGCTTCTGGAATTACTACTCTTTTTTCAGCTTGTTATAGCGTGTATGGTACGCAAATGTCAAATCATCACCCAGTGAACTTGCCACATACCGGGTCTTTCAATCATAAATTGCTTCTATTTACTTTGGTTCGGTGGAAAGCAAAATGGTAAGCATAAGGAATCCTTTTTTGTTTTGCACCTGAGGATAATTATGACTGACTGCTCAACCTCTTCTGATGCCGAAACACAAATTCAGAAAAGCTACTTCCCAACATTCTCTTCCACTTGTCCACCATTCCATATCTCTTCCCAACAAAATATTGTAAGACTCCAAGATTTCAACTTCCACTCAGGATTAAATTGTAGTTTCCCAGCATTCTATCCTCCTTAGAATAATAGAATAATAGAATCAAAGAGTTGAAAGAGACTTCATGGGCAATCCAGTCCAACCCCATTCTGCCAAGAAGCAGGAATATTGAATTCAGATCACCCCTGACAGATGACCATCCAGCCTCTGTTTAAAAGCTTCCAAAGAAGGAGCCTCCACCACACTCCGGGGCAGAGAGTTCCACTGCTGAATGGTTCTCACAGTCAGGAAGTTTTTCCTCATGTTCAGATGGAATTTGTAGTTTGAAGCCATTGTTTCACGTCCTAGTCTCCAGGGAAGCAGAAAACAAGCTTGCTCCCTCCTCCCTGTGGCTTCCTCTCACATATTTATACATGGCTATCATGTCTCCTCTCAGCCTTCTCTTCTTCAGGCTAAACATGTCCAGCTCCTTAAGCCACTCCTCATAGGGCTTGTTCTCCAGACCCTTGATCATTTGAGTCGCCCTCCTCTGGACACTTTCCAGCTTGTCAATCTCTCTCTTGAATGGTAGTGCCCAGAATTGGACACAATATTCCAGGTGTGATCTAACCAAGGCGGACTAGAGCATGCAGAGCATGACTTCCCTGGACCTAGACACTAGATAGCATGACTTCCCTGGATCTAGATGCTATACATGGCTATCATATCTCCTCTCAGCCTTTTTCTTCTTCAGGCTAAACATGCCCAGCTCCTTAAGCCGCTCCTCATAGGGCTTGTTCTCCAGACCCTTGATCATTTTAGTTGCCTTCCTCTGGAAACAGTCCAGCTTATCAATATCTCTCTTCGATTGTGGTGCCCAGAATTGGGCATAATATTCCAGGTGTGGTCTAACCAAGGAAGAATTGAGAGATAGCATGACTTCCCTGGATCTAGATGCTATACTCCTATTGATGCTTATACTACTTATACTATAATAACCCACTTTTTGGGTTGTTGTGGATGTTGAAACTATTTACTGACTTCAGAATGAACAAAATGCCCTCTATGACTCCTTTTAAGTCTCATGGTCCTCCTGCTCCAACAAGTCCACGTGCATGACATTGGCGGATGGAGTAGATGCATGCAGCTATTTTCATGCGGTGTGATGTGCTGCATGGATACCTAGTGCAATGCAAATAGCTTCGGGAAAATATCTGGATGTATCTGTCGTGAACCAGAAGCCTTAACAGAGCCAAACACAAGTAAAAGATGCAAACAAAGTTTATTAGCAAACAAAAATAGTGTAGAAACACTTGAATTCAGTGAGTCTAGCAATAAAACAAAGTCTGTAGCAACTGCTACGCAAAAGCGCAACTTGGCGAATAACCCAGATTATACGGAGATATAATCCGGTATAACAAAAACCTTCAGCAAACTGCTTGAAAATAACAGAGTTCATGAAGCACAACAAAACAAGGTGGGAGCAAGCAAAAACAAAGTCAGGAAACAGTCCAGGGTCAAAATACGTCCAAAAGTTGTAATAGCAGTCCAAAACGTGATGTCGTCGATAAGAAGCAATCCGAAGTCAGCAAGGGCAGAAGTCAGCACTTACGGGATACCAAGCGGTTGAAACACGGAAGCACAGCGATCTGCAGTCCCAGGACCCAAAGTGACAGTAAAGGTAGCAACAAAGTCCCAAGCCCAATACAACTCTTTGCCTACTGCAAAGTTCCAATAGTTTGATACCTTACTTTTATCCTATAGTTCCTCATCAGAGGTGGAGCTGGACTCCAGCCTGTCATCATCGCTCTCAGGTGCTTTTGCTTCCACAGCTGCTCGCCACCGCCCGTCCCTCCAGCTCTTCCAGCATCTGTCAAGACTTAAATCACCCCATGTATTTCCAGGTTGCCAGTCTCCCAAGAACCCCTCAAACTCCTCACTTGAGGCGGGTTTATTTATTTATTTATTATTTATTTACTTTGCTTATATACCGCTGTTCTCAGCCCGGGGGCGACTCACAGCGGTGTACAACATAGAAAGAACAAGGTTCAAAATTCAAGACACAATATAAAATAATCCACAATCCAACATTAACAAAAAACATCATCATCAAAAAACATCATCATTACTACAAAAGCCATTCCGCGTCGTCTCATCGTCCAAACCACAATCCAATATCATTTTCCGTTGTTCCATTCCTATAGTCATTACCAATCATTGCACTTCTTGTTCGAACGCCTTCTTGAACAACCAAGTCTTTAATTTCCTGCGGAATATCATTAGGGAAGGAGCCAGTCTGATGTCCACGAGAAGGGTGTTCCACAGCCGAGGAGCCACCACCGAGAAGGCCCTATTTCTCATCCCTGCCAGCTGTGCCTGTGAGGCAGGCGGGATCGAGAGCAGGGCCTCCCCGGAAGATCTCAAAGTCCTGGTGGGCTCGTAGGTCGAGATGCGGTCGGATAGGTATCTTGGGCCGGAACCGTTTAGGGCTTTATAGGCCAACGCCAGCACCTTGAATTGAGCCCGGTAGCAAATCGGCAGCCAGTGGAGCTGGTACAACAAGGGGGTTGTATGCTCCCTGCATCCCACTCCTGTTAGTATCATGGCTGCCGCACGTTGGACCAATTGAAGCTTCCGGGCCGTCTTCAAGGGCAACCCCACGTAGAGAGCGTTGCAGTAGTCTAAACCAGATGTAACCAGAGCGTGGACTACCGTGGCCAAGTCAGACTTCCCAAGGTATGGGCGCAGCTGGCGCACGAGCCTAAGCTGTGCAAATGCACCCCTGGTCACTGCCGAGACCTGAGGCTCCAGGCTCAGCGATGAGTCCAGGATCACACCCAAGCTGCGAACCTGCGCCTTCGGGAGTGCGACCCCATCCAGCACAGGCTGTAACCCTATACCCTGTTTGTTGAGTACATATGTCCCTGATCTCTTGTACACGGGCCCAATCTAGTCCATCCTCCTCCTCGTCATCACTCCCAGTCCCATCACTCCCCGTGAACCCCATGAAGTCCTCCTCATCAGTCGGAACATCAAGTATTTCACGGATCCGCTTCCTTTCCCTCTCTTCATCAGACTCTTGATCCCGAGTAACCCGCTTCAAACCTCTACCTTCCTCTCCCTCCTCCTCCATTTCAGAATCTGTGAACCCTTCGAATGACTCAGTATCTTTAGGTATCATGAATATTTCCCTAATTCGCTTTCTTTGCTGCTCTTGATCCAACACCTGAGTAGCTCTCTTTGCCCCTCTACTACTCGTTGTAGCTTGCTCAGCACACTCTACTACAACAGTATCTCATTTCTTATTCTCATTTCTCCAAGGACACACACACAAAAGCTGGTAGCGGCTGCTTCACTGAAAAGGTGGGTTTCGAGAAGTAGCATAAGGAAACATAACTGTGTGCGCATAGCTGCGTCGCAGATGTGGAATGCCTCCTGCAAGATCCTAGTCTATGTTGGAAGAGGAGGTGGAAAAAGAGTTGGTGGAGATAATAGTAGTGATGATGAATGGAGGACAAAACCAGCGGCATTTTCACAGCTTTCAGAAATGATAAAAAGGAATGAAATGAAGTGAATAGAAAATTATCTCGGCAAGGGAGTATTTAAAAAAATCACCAAAAAACCCCCTTACAATCTCAGTATTAAAATGGTGATGAGAGTCCAGCTGCAGAGGAATTTTCCTGTAACAACGCAATCAAGGCAGGACATCTGATTAACATACAACTATCCTTCTATTCATTTTCAGCATCAGATCAAAACTTGGAGGGGGAGGGAAGAGTAACACTGGGCACGTAGGAAGCCATCCCCATACATGCCCATTGTTTCTAAATGTACTGAATGGTGTACTAAAAATAAGTTCAATTTTCTTTACAGATTTTGCCATCCCACAATTGCTCCTGCTTTTATTGCCTCTGGAACTGACCTCAATGACAGCGCTGTTCCCTGTTTAACAAAACACAAAAACTTGGTTGAATTAAATACATTTTTGTGTAATGAGATTAGATAGAAGAGAGAATGAATGCCATAGAAACCCCCTGAATGTAGCCTTTCTCTGTTTTGACCTCCAAGACCAAATCTTCTTGAAAAGGCGTGAGTGCTTAAAGAGAGTCACACGTAAAAAGCTCATATTTTCTTTCTGCATGACCTCCCTTTGGCCTCCATGGCTCTCTGAGCGGCTAACATTATATTTAATACGAGCTAAGGTGCTTTTATAAGGGTTCGGGCAAGGTTGCTTCTGGTTATCAAGTATGAAATAGGGAAAAAAATCCACATTTGTCAAACAATAGAAAATGCTGGGATGCATTGATTTCTTTTTTTCTCCGTCAGAAAAGTGAACAACTTCAAGAGTGGGAGGAAAAAAAGAGGGTAAAAAATTAACTATGAGTTTCAAACTCATCCTATTTTGAAAAGTGTGAAAGAAATGTCTTCAGTTGATCAAACAGGAGTCAAAACGCATTTTCACATACGGTCCAGTTCATAACATAGTAAAGAAGAATATCATTGGTTTTTGTTGAAGGCGACTCAGGTGTCATCTACACTGTTACTTAGGCGATCCCTCGTTGTCTGAGTAGGATTGTCTTCCAAGATTGGAGTCCTGGCGATGGGTCCGTAGGTGACTGTGGAGTCCTATTCTTGACCTGCATCTTCTCCAGCAGTGAAGGCATTGGTTTCCAGGTGGAAGGCGGTCCCAGTTGGGGTTGGCTTGATGCGCCTTCCTCTTGGCACATTTCTCTCACCCTCCATTTGTGCCTCTTCAAATTCCGCAGCACTGCTGGTCACAGCTGACCTCCAGCTGAAGTGCTCAAAGGCCAGGGCTTCCCAGTTCTCAGTGTCTATGCCAGAGTTTTAAAGGCTGGCTTTGAGCCCATCTTTCAATCTCTTTTCCTGCCCAACAACATTCCGTTTTCCATTCTTGAGTTCAGAGTAAAGCAATTGCTTTGGGAGGCGGTGGGTCCGTAAGCAGCTTTGGAGCCCTATTCTTGATGTGCATGTTCTTCCACAGTGAGGACATTGGTTCCCAGGTGGAAAGCCATCCTGGTCAGGGCTGGCTTGATGCACCTTCCTCTTGGCATGTTTCTCCCTTTCACCTTCCATTTGTGCCTCTTTGAATTCTGTAACACTGCTGGTCATAGCCGACCTCCAGTTAGAGCACTTGAGAGTCAGGGCTTCCCAGTTCTTGGGGTCTATGCCACAGTTTTTAAGGTTGGCTTTAAGCCCATCTTTAAATCTCTTTTCCTGTCCACCAACATTATGCTTTCCGTTTTTAAGATTGGGAGTATAGTAACTGCTTTGGGAGACGGTGGTTGGGCATCTCGACAATGTGACTAGTCCAGCGGAGTTGAACAACTTCTCTTGTTCTGGGAGGTATGCTTCTGTTGATGGAATCCAGAAGGACGTTGGCTTAAATAAAATAATTTGCCAATAATGGTAACCATAACACATTGCTGGCTTGAAAAAGACAGAGCTACAAATTTATTTATTTATTGTGTCAGGGCAACCAGTCGGTTATATTATGTTTCTAACAGAACAAAGCAAAGAAACAGACAAAATACAAAATTTGTGAGTTTGGTAGTTGATTAAATGTCCTTTGACCAGTATCTGGCCACTTGGAGTGCCTCTGGTGTTGCTGCAAGAAGGTCCTCCATTGTGCATGTGGCAGGGCTCAGGTTGCATTGCAGCAGGTGGTCAGGGGTTTGCTCCTCTCCGCACTCGCATGTCAAGGATTCCACTTTGTAGCCCCATTTCTGAATTTTGGCTCTGCCTCTCGTGGTGCCAGAGCACAGTCTGTTCAACACCTTCCAAGTCGCCCAGTCTTCTGTGTGTCCAGGGGGGGAGTCTCTCATTTGGTATCAGTCATTGGTTGAGGTGCTGGGTTTGAGCCTGCCACTTTTGGACTCTCGCTTGCTGAGGTGTTCCAGTGAGTGTCATGCGGGGGGGGGGGGCATGAGAGAAGCCTCCTCGCAGGATTGCAAGACATCTGGGCGTCCCCTGGGCAACGTCTTCGTAGACGGCTGATTCTCTTGCTACAGAAGCGACCAGCATGCAAGCAAGCAAGAGCTACAAATAAAGGTCATAAAGTGGGGATGTCACTTGCCTTGCATAGCAACATACAGCACACCAAAGTTTACGATTTTTGACAGCAGAAGCTTTTTTTCCCCCCTCTGCAAAAACTTCAGAGTTTCTCGTAGCCATTAGCAATTACCAAGTCAGCTGCAGGAACACTGACGGCAGTCCCTCAAAGCGCTTCCGTGGGCAAGAAGCTTCACTTTTAATGTTTGGCATAGTGCATTAGGCACTCTCATGATTCATCTGGCTAACTTGATTTTAATCATCTTTGTCCTTAAAAGACTAGTGAGTGCTTTCTAATGCACTAGACTATGACTTACCATGACACCTATATTTATATAAATTAAATTTATTGGGAGCTTAAAAGCCAATGCAACAGACTTAAAACAATAAAGTGTTCAGCCAGCCCATTCCTTTAAGGTTTAATATAGCAATCTCCCTATCTATTTCAGTTGTAAATCTCAGAAGGCAGGAGAAGAAGAGATGTGTTTGCACCAAGGTGACATATGCTGGGAAGGACACAACAGTGGCAGACTAGTTCTGCTTTGGTGTAGTAGGATGTCCATTGGAATACACTATTATGGAGTCTGATGGGAAATTATTTGCTGCAAAGTTCAACAATGAAGCACATATGTTGCACATAGAAAATCTATGGGTCAGTCCTTGGAATTTGCAACTTAAGGGATTTGGTAGAGGTTGAGGATGAAGTGCTTCTCCTGTTGGAAATAGCAGCCTTCCAAGCCTCCACAAACAGTTTGCAAATGTGTATAATTGTTAACCTATAGTATATGTATATTTTGGTTTGCCAGTTTGATGGTACCTCTTTAGTGTGGGAAGGGCTTCAGACAGTGGACTCCATTTTGTATTTGCATCAGACCTCAGTGGAATTGGATGCATGTTGCTGTCTAGACTTTAGTAGAGAAGTATTGTTCAGCCTGTGATTGTGTTTCAGGATCAGGGTGCTTTGTATGTGGGGAATGATGTTAATGAGGTTCAAGATGAGTTTCAAGATGGTAATGGTTTGGTCATTGATATTGATGCAGAAAATGACCAGGAGATCCCTGTAGTTTCCCATGAGAATGTCCCTGAGGGGTGTGGGGATGATGATGTGCTTCCTGAATTGTTACCAAAGAACATGAAAATAGCTCGGCCCCTGCAGAAATTAATGAGCAAGTAGATAAGGAGCCAGGAGATAGACAAGAAGAGTTCAGTCAAAACAGGAGAGCTGTGCAAAGGCTTAGGTGCTTTGCCAGGCTTCAACAGAAAACAATAACAAAGCCTCAACTAAAGAGAAACCAATTTCTGACTGCTAGTGACCTAGCCAATGAAGGGATAAAAGTCTCAAGTTTGGGATGTGTAGTCAGATGAAGCATCATTTAGAATCATGCTGAGTTCTTGTCCTTGTTTTGGTTTGGGATTCCTGGATTTCATGATTGCTTTACCCAAGCCTTGAATCAATGTATTCCTGATTTTTTGGATTGTATTGGAGATGTGTGGACTTTGCTTTTATGGATGTTGCTAAACTCTACCTTGGATTAATTTGTTCATGCTTATCTTCGGGGGGTATAAAAACTCCTGCTTATCTTCGGGGGGGGGGGGGGGTATAAAAACTCTAAATAAATAAATAAATAAACATCATTTTCGTTACTACTTCATAACTCTAAATTTTGCTACTGCTATGAATCCTAATGTAAATATCTGATATGCAGGATTTATTTTCATTCACTGGACCAAATTTGGCACAAATACCTTATACGCCCAAATTTAAATACTTGTGGGGTTGGGATTGATTTTGTCACTTGAGAGTTGTACTTGCTGGGATTTATAGTTAACCTACATTCAAAGAGCATTCTGAACTGAACCAATCTTGGCACATAGAACTCCCATGACCAACAGAAAATACTGGAAGGGTTTGTTGGGCATTGACTGAGTTGTGGAGTTGTAGTTACACCCAGAGATCACTGTGGACTCAAACAATGATGGATCTGGACCAAACTTGGCATTAATACTTAATATGCCCAAATGTGAACACTGGTAGAGTTTGGGGAAAATAGACCTTGACATTTGGGAGTTGTAAAGGTAAAGGTAAAGGTAGTCCCCTGACATTTATGTCCAGTCATGTCTGACTCTGGGGTGTGGTGCTCATCTCCATTTCTAAGCCGAAGAGCCAGCATTGTCCGTAGACACCTCCAAGGTCATGTGGCCGGCATGACTGCATGGAGCACTGTTACCTTCCCGCCGGAGCGGTACCTATTGATCTACTCACATTTTGCATGTTTTCGAACTGCTAGGTTGGCAGAAGCTAGGGCTGACAGCGGAAGCTCACGCTGCTCTCCGGAATTGAACCTGCGACCTTTCGATCAACAAGCTCAGCAGCTCAGTGCTTTAACCCACTGCGCCACCGGGGGCTCCCTTGGGAGTTGTACTTGCTGGGATTTATAGTTTGCCTACAATTACAGCAGAAGGAGGGCTTTTGGCGGGAGGATTCGCCGTCCCACCAATGATAGAATTGGGCCAAACGTCCCACACAGAAACCTATGACCATACTGTGTTTTCTGATGGTCTTTGGCGACCCCCAGGTTGAGAAATGCTGGGTTACAGTGTGCAAATATATCTTGCAGCATCTTTGAGAAGAAGATAAGCTTTCATATATTTAAATGTACTTCTTCATGAAATCGACATAACACATGCCATGCAAAGTGTAATGTAGATTTCAAAAAATCAAGTTAGTTTGTACACAAATAAAATCCTTGAACTTTCAGATTTCGTTCTTGTCCAGAGAGAGTTAACCTCAAGACAGATAGTTTAGGTCCATTTTAGCCATAGAACCGTTTTGGCAACATCAGTGTTGATGAGCTCATATGTAGAATTTCTGTACTCCAAACAGATAAAATCAAATTTCTGAGCAAATTCTGCTTTTGTCGTTGAGTCCCATAAAGCGTTCACTTTCCTCTTTCTTGTTTTTATCCTCAGATGACACTTGTCCTTCAAAAGCTGCATGAACCACTGAGTTTATTCTTTCTTGGATTGTGTTTTCATGCCTCCTTCTCGATAATCAGAAGTTGTTGTTTACTGGAAACTAGATTCTCAACTTGAGCATTGTTCTTGGTTTCTTTTATTCTGCAGCCAAACACCCATGCTTTTCACCATAAATTCCGTTCAAGGAGAACCTCAACTCTACTTTGACTTGCCCCTCCACGATGAGAACGGCAAGATTTTGTGAACAGAACTGAAGATGGACTTGACCCCCAAGAGCTGTGTTTTTGTTTGTGTGCTTTTTATAATTCATCCTGGCTTACAGAAAGATCACAATGCAAAATTAAAAACAAGCTGGGTGCTCTCCAAGAGTTCACAGTGCATAGAAAATCACAGTATCTAATCTAGTGGTGTAGGAACCTCATTAAAGCCAGAGCAAGACTAGAATAGGAGCTGTTCCTGGTGATTAATGTTGGGTTTATTATATCTCCATGGAGCATAGAGCTGAGGAACAGTGACAAAGCAATGTTCCACTCTGGTGCCTATATCTGTGTGTCTGTGAAAGTGAGGGGGATGGTGGAAGGAGAAGGAAAGGAGCTCAGGCATGAAGTTTCAGGGCTGAGTTTCCTGACAAAAAGGAAATGGGTTGTTGTAGGTTTCTTCGGGCTATATGGCCATGTTCTAGAGGCATTCTCTCCTGACGTTTTGCCTGCATCTATGGCAAGCATCCTCAGAAGTAGTGAAGTCTGTTGAAACTAGGAAAAAGGGGTTTATATATTTGTGGAATGACCAGGGTGGGACAAAGGACACTTGTCTGTTGGAGCTAGGTGTGAATGTTTCAACTCACTACCTTGATTAGCATTTGATTGCCTGGCAGTGCCTGGAGCAATCTTTTGTTGAGAGGTGATTAGATGTCCTTGTTTGTTTCCTCTCTGCTGTTTTCCTGTTTTAATTTTAGAGTTTTTTAGTACTGGTAGCCAGATTTTCATGGTTTCCTCCTTCCTCCTTCCTGTTGAAATTGTCCACATGCTTGTGGATTTCAATGGCTTCTCTGTATAGTCTGACATGAAGGTTGTTGGAGTGGTCCAACATTTCTGTGTTCTCAAATAGAATGCTGTGCCCAGCGTATCTGTCCGAACGTATCTCCCTCTACATCCCACCACGGAATCTAAGATCATCTGAGGGGGCCCTGCTCTCGACTCCACCGCTTTCCCAAGTGAGGCTGGTGGGGACGAGGAGCAGGGCCTTCTCAGTGGTGGCCCCTCACCTGTGGAACTCACTCCCAGTGGATATCAGGGCGTCGACATCACTCCTGTCTTTCAGGAGGAAGGTAAAGACATGGTTTTGGGACCAGGCCTTCGGGAAATCTGCTAACTAAGTAAGGACAACCAGACAAATAGGACTGGCAGGACTGATAAATGTGGAAGGAAACTGAACTATGAGATAGCGAACATTGACCGGCAATAAGTAGTAATTGGTTTGTATCAGTTTGTATGAAATTTTTATTGGTTTTATTGGTTTTAGTGAGTATAGATGTAATGTGTTGCTGTTAATTTGCTTGACTTTTAATTTGCGTTATTTTGTTTTACTGCTGTTGTATGTTACAGGCATCGAATTGTGCCTTGGTTGTGTAAGCCATCCTGAGTCCCCTTCGGGGTGAGAAGGGTGGGGTAAAAGTAAACCAAAAAAATAAAAAAATAAATTGGTTCATCAGGTGCTCTGCTATGGCTGACTTCTCTGGTTGAAGTAGTCTGCAGTGCCTTTCATGTTCCTTGATGCGTGTCTGGGCAATGCTGCTGTGTTTGGTGGTCCCTATGTAGACTTGTCCACAGCTGCATGGTACACGGGAGACTCCTGCAGAGGTGAGAGGATCCCTCTTGTCCTTTGCTGAACGTAGCATTTGTTGGATTTTCTTGGTGGGTCTGTAGATAGTTTGTATGTTGTGTTTCCTTATCAGCTTCCCTCTGTGGTCAGTGGTTCCCTTGGAGTATGGCAAGAACACTTTTCCTCTGGGTGGATATTGGTCTTGACCTTTGTGGCTTGTTCTCGGTTGTCTTGTAGCTCTTCTGATGTCTGAGGTGGAGTCTCCATTGGCCTGTAGAGCCCAGTTGAGGTGGTTCAGTTCATCTTGGAGGAGGTGCGCTTCACAGAACCCATATGTTAGAGATCATCATGCTGTGATGTTGACCATAGATGGATCCTTAAATACTTAATTGGAAGCCATTGGTTTAGGGTACATGGAATAGACTTTCAAAGAAGGCCTATCCCCATAAAAATATTATTTAGCTGACAAATGTCATGATTTAACTGCCTAGCATTCTAGAGTTATTCCACAGATATATAAACCCAAATTTCCAAGTTTTCAACAAACCGTACAACCTATGAGGACACCTGCCATAGATGCAGGCGAAACATCAGGAGAAAATGCTTCTAGAACATAGCCATACAGCCCGAAAAACCTACAACAACCCAAATAAATATTAAATTGGTTAGCAGTCCTGCCAGCACAATGGTTTAACCCATTGCTTCACCGAGGGTGCAATAGTTTAATTGTTAACCTGCCTTGAATTGGCATAATAATGATGATGAGGTGCACAGAATTTAGAGAAGGCAACCCCCACTCCATACCTTACTTATACATCTATATAAATAAAAATGTAATGGGATTTGTGGGATTAACATAACTCAAAAACCACTGGACGAATTGACACCAAATTTGGACACAATACACCTAACAACCCAATGAGTGTCCATCACTCCTAACACACACACACACACATACACACACACACACAAAACCTCAGCGGAATAGACTTAAAAACCCCAAAAATACACCATATATACATATACACATACACTCATATACATATACACATGCACACATTCACACACACACACACATATATATACACATACACACATATATGCACAAACACACACAAATATACACATATACACACATACGTATACATACACACATATATACATAAACACATGCACACACACATACATATACACATACATACACACATATATACACACAAATATGCATATAGAGATGCACACACATATACACAATATGCATGTACACATATAAACAGACAAATACACAAATATATACACACACATGCACACACATGTATACACCTATATATATGTATATATATATGGAGCCCCCGATGGCGCAGTGGGTTAAAGCACTGAGCTGCTGAGCTTGTTGATCGAAATGTCGCAGGTTCGATTCCGGGGAGCGGCGTGAGCTTCCGCTGTCAGCCCTAGCTTCTGCCAACCTAGCAGTTCGAAAACATGCAAATGTGAGTAGATCAATAGCGGGAAGGTAACGGTGCTCCATGCAGTCATGCTGGCCACATGACCTTGGAGGTGTCTACGGACAACGCTGGCTCTTCGGCTTAGAAATGGAGATGAGCACCACACCCCAGAGTCAGACATGACTGGACTTAATGTCGGGGGACTACCTTTACCCATATATATATATATATATATATATATAGAATCATAGAATCATAGAATCAAAGAGTTGGAAGAGACCTCATGGGCCATCCAGTCCAACCCCCTGCCAAGAAGCAGGAATATTGCATTCAAATCACCCCTGACAGATGGCCATCCAGCCTCTGCTTAAAAGCTTCCAAAGAAGGAGCCTCCACCACACTCCGGGACAGAGAGTTCCACTGCTGAATGGCTCTCACAGTCAGGAAGTTCTTCCTAATGTTCAGATGGAATATGCAGTCACACATGTATACACAAATATATATACACACACATAAACATATATATGTACACACACAAAACACATATACAGGACCACAGCAACACATGGCAAGGGATGGCTAGTAAAGAATAAATTCATTTTAGGGTCTCCATAAGTCAAGAATGGCTTATGGAGCCACGTGTAGTCATAGCTTCTTTCAAAGTTTCTTTGAAAACCACAGATCCTACAATCCAACCACTAGCAAGATCACTAACAATCCCAGATTTGGTATTCTGGGTGTTATAGTAAAAAAAAGGTCACTTTTCAGAGGATGGAGAACAGACAAAAAAGAAGCAAAAAATAATCGCCATCAATATATTCATAGCTTGGTTTCATCTCCTGTTCTTTGGGATCTGATCCCACTAATTCCTTTCATCCTGAACAAAGGTAAATCACAAAACTGCCAGATTATCTCTCCTGCATTTCGAGAAGTAACTGCTTCGAGTCAAATCAGTTACAGCACTTCAGATTTAATTTTCTTGATCTTTAGCCACTAGACAATGAGAGACTGAAGACGTCCTGGACAGAAGACGGTCTTCCATGGAATCTATTAAGAGGCTGTCTCCATGAGCCATATTTAATGAAGAGAAGATGAAGCAGCTGTGGCCTTGTTCATTAGGAATTGACTTCTCTCTCTCCCTCTCCCATATGCTCTCCTGCATAGAAATTTTGTGTTTAGGGTTACGCATGGATTTTAAGACTTATGGGAGAAGTTGAGAAATTTTGACTAAGGACTTCATCACGTGCAGACTTCACCCCATTTCTAAACACTTTAAAATCAGAGTCCCACGGAGGCCATCAAACGACGCAAGACTCCTTCCAAGGTTTGCTCACAGAGCTCAGTTTTTGAAGTGTTTAGAAACAGTGCTTTGTTTGAGCCGGGTAGCTACTAGCTATCGATAAGCTATGTATTTGCTTATAGGTGGGAAATATACAAGGGTTGAATGAAAAGTAATGCCTCCACCTTTGTTACTTGGGTTTGGTGGGATCGAGGGCCCGGCTCTCGATCCCACCAGCCTCACAGGCGCGGCTGGTGGGGATGAGAGACAAGGCCTTCTTGGTGGTGGCCCCTCGACTCTGGAACTCCCTTCCACTGGAGATCAGAACTGCCCCTTCTATCTTAACGTTCAGGAAACGGGTGAAAACTTGGCTTTGGGGATTGGCATTCGACGAATGAGCCATGATCCTGTGATATGGATGGATGACGACGAAGAATGATTTTTTATGATGACTGACCACTATAATTATATGATTGTATTTTGCTATTTTGATGTTTTAGTGTGATTTAGAATATGATGTTTTAATGACTGTCTGTAATATTGATGTTGGAAACCGGCCTGAGTCCCTCAAATGGAGGTGAAAAGACCGGTATACAAAACTGCTAAATAAATAAATAAATAATATTTTAATAAGTTAAATGCAGAAATAATCCTTAGAATGTGCTCTTTAACTACCACTATTCACTTTTCCACATAATTACCAGACAATTGGAGACATTTCTGCCAACAATGAACAAGTTTTCTGAAGCCGTCACAGAAGAGGTCGACACTCTGTTTCCACAATCCATTGCACACAGATCTTCCGATAGCCAAGCAAAGTAATAATGTAACTCACACGTTCTTGTGAAATGCTGATTATGCTTGAAATTTCTCTCTGAGTGATACCACGATCATCCTGAATCAATCTGCCAACCTTTTGCTTGTGAAACTCGGTGGTTGCTGTCACAGGACATCCAACTCTTTGTTTGTCATGCAAGTCAGATGTTCCCACCTCAACATCTTTAAACTTACTTGCCCAACGATGGCAAGTGCTCACATCAACACAATCACCATAAACAGCTTGTATTCTCTGATTAATCTCCTTTGGGGTGATACCTTCTGCTGTCAAGAATTCAATGACTGCTCATTGCTAAAGTCACATTGACCGTCCGTCCCCATACTTTAACAACACAACTGTTCAATGCTAAGGCTTGGATGCTTGTCTGTTCTTAAGGTGAAAGGCACATGTCTGTGTTTTAGATGGATTAGGGATCAGCTGGTTTTCCCTGTAATAGGCAGTAAGAACACCTAGAGCTTCAGAGAGCTTCTGTTCAACCATCTCAAAGCTCCCTGCTTGAGCAGTAATGGCATGATCATTGGCATAGATGAAACTCTCCGTCCCTTCTGGCAGAGGCTGGTAATTTGTGTAAATGTTGAACATTTATGGAGCAAGCACGCTCCAGTGAGGCAGGCCGTTCTTCTGTTTTCGCCATCTGCTTCTTTGGTCCTAGAACTCAACAAAAAAGCTCCTGTTTTGTAGCAGGTTTCCTATAAAGTTATTTGAACCTGCTGAATGCTTGTGTTTCTCAATTGGAGTGTGCCACTACATTACAGATTTGTAGTTTGGCGAGGGTTTTAAATGCTCTGCTCAAGAGTTCGAGCGAAGAACGTCAGAGGAATCCACTAGTTCTTTCACAAAGAGAATTTTAGGTGCCTCACAAACTTGGTTTCTCTGAGATGAATCCTATAGCAGGTACCATGCTGCGAAGGTGATATTATGGTGGAGCACGGATGCTACGTATAGTTGAAAAAGGTGGGGGGAGGGAGAGAAGTGGGGAGGACAATCTGTTGGTAGCAGTTTCTCCCCAAAGACTCTTCCAGTAATAGTTCCAGAGTTCACAAGTTGGATGAATTCATTTTTTTAAAGTTAGAATTCAAATTCCTTCTCTCCCCCAATGTAGACCAGATTAGAAGCCTCCCCTGTCAATCTGGCGATGTGATGGAAACTAACTCAAGAAAGTGATGGATCAGGCTTTGCACCATGCTGTGGATCATCTGGTTTAAATTGGCAGTTTGCGCAGGAGGCTTCTCTTCTGGAAAAAATGCTCATTAACTAGAGAGGGGAGGGATTGCGAACAGACCTGAGGAAACTTTCCTATTAGTCAGCCATAGTTATCCCCTCCTTAAATGAATCCATGGACGCTTGGGTCTCTTAGACTATTTTAAATGGCCCAGATATGCTTCTTCCAGTGGTAGATGTGACCAGAGAGGAGGAGAGTTATTCTTGCCGAACATGAATGTTCCATTTTGCTGTCAGAGTTTAAGAGTGCCTTTTTTGTGGAGCAGTCTGAAGGTGAAAAGGAAAGAAGAAACCAGTTTTAAAATAAATCTGCCGTGCTTCCAAAAGAAGGAGATGAAATTTCCATCCTGCAGTGGATGACAGACACAACAGGGGCTCAATTACAAGTTTAGCAGATGAGAACTATACAAAAAAGTTACTGCATATACTGATGTATAAGTTGACCTCATATATGAGTTGAGGGCAGGTTTTGGGATGAAAATTATGGATTTTGAAATGACTTGTGGATTGGTCAAGGGACATTTTGCCTAGAGGACGCAACACCAATGCCAATTTAGTGTTGAAATGACTTGTGGATTGGTCAAGGGACATTCTGCCTAGAGGAAGCAACACCAATGCCAATTTAGGGGACTATCCACCTCTAGCCAGAGAAAGGGATGGATTCTTCTTAAGGTACAATACTCACAATTTATTTATTATTATTTATTTCCAATATTTCTATCCCGCCTTCCTCAACCCCCGAGGGGGGACTCAGGGCGGCTTACAAACCGGTCACAATTCGAAGCCTCAATATAATACAAATATAAACACAAATAGCAACAGTTTAAAACAGTAAATACAACGTTAAGTTAAAAATATTCTCATCAACCATATAGCTAATTTCAGTCCAGTTCAACATCCAAGGTGCTGTCATGCTTGCTGTCCAAAAGCCTGGTCCCAGAGCCATGATTTGACCTTCTTTCTGAAAGAAAGAAGGGAAGAAGCCAACCTGATCTCACTGGGGAGCGAGTTTCACAGGCGTGGGGCCACCGCCGAGAAGGCCCTGTCCCTCGTTCCTACCAAGCACACTTGCGAGGCTGGCGGGATCAAGAGCAGGGCCTCCTTGGATGATCTTAAGCTACGAGGTGGGATGTAGAGGGAGATATGTTCGGACAGGTAAGCTGGGCTGGAACAATATAGGGGTTTATAGATCAAGACCAGCAATCTGAATTGTGCTTGGAAGCGGACTGGCAGGGGCGGTCTGCTTCTGAGCACAAGCAACAACAAGGGGGTGGTGTGTTCCGAAGCGACAACAAGGGGGTGGTGTGCTCCCTGTATGTCGCTCCAGGTAGTAACCTGGCTGCTGCCTGTTGGACTAGTTGAAGTTTCCGAACAATCTTCAAAGGCAACCCCATATAGAGTGTGTTGCAGTAGTCTTTATTCTGTACATCTGTCCTAGCCCATCCTGATTTATTCCTTGTCTATAACTGTTATTTCACTTCATACCTGATGTTATATCCCACTGTGTCGTAATTTCCTTTATTGTTTTTATGATATGGTTTTTTTTATTGCAGTATATTATTTTAATTTTATTTTAAGTTTAATTTGAATTATTATTTTGCTGTATGTATTTTATTTGTTTATTATATTAGTCGGGCTTGGTCTCATGTTAGCCACCCCAAGTCCCTGAAGGGAGATGGTGGCAGGGTATAAATAAAGTTTAATAATAATAATAATAATAATAATAATAATAATAATAATAATAAAAAATAGACACACTATTAGAACAGAACAGAATTGGGAGGGAAACACCTTTATGCTCATGAAAAATATAGCTGGAACATATTCCACTCTGTCCTTCCCAGAAGAATCCAGTGCCTAGCCTTCACAGAAGGACTATGAGGGTGCTCCATTAGGAAGCTGCTTGTTTTTGTTTGTTTGTTTAGGCAATCCCTCGTTGTCTGAGTAGGATTGTCTTCCAAGATCGCTTTACTGGCGGTGAGTCTGTAGGTGACTGTAGAGCCCTATTCTTGATCTGAATCTTCTCCTGCAGTGAGGGCATTGGTTTCCAGGTGGAAGGTGGTCCTGGTCGGGGTTGGCTTGACGCGCCTTCCTCTTGGCACATTGCTCTCTTTCACTCTCCATCCATGACTCTTCAAATTTTGTGAGCAAGATATTCCATTGCATACCATTTTTACTTACGCGATCCCTTGTAGTTTGAGGATGATGGTCCTCCAAGTGTAGTTTCCTGGCAGTAGGTCTGTAGGTGACTGTGGAGCCCTATTCTTCATCTGCATGTTCTACCACAGTGAGGGCATTGGTCTCCAGGTGGAAGGCGGTCCCGGTCGGGGTTGGCTTGACACTCCTTCCTCTTGGCACATTTCCCTCTTTCGCTCTCCATTCATGCCTCTTCAAATTCTACAGCACTGCTGGTCACAGCTGACCTCCATCTGGAGTACTCAAGGGCCAGGGCTTCCCAGTTCTCAGTGTCTATGCCACAGTTTTTAAGGTTGGCTTTGAGCCCATCTTTAAATCTCTTTTCCTATCCACCAACATTCCGTTTTCCATTCTTAAGTTCAGAGTAGAGCAACTGCTTTGGGAGACGGTGGTCAGGCATTCGGACAACATGGCTGGTCCAGTGGAGTTGATGGCGTAGGACCATTGCTTCAATGCTGGTGGTATTTGTTTCTTCCAGCATGTTGACTTTTGTCCGCCTGTGTTCCCAAGAGATTTGCAGGATTTTTCGAAGGAAACACTGATGGAATCGTTCCAGGAGTTGCATGTGACATCTGTAGATAGTCCATGTCTCACAGGCATATAGCAGGGTTGGGAGGACAATAGCTTTATAAACAAGCACATTGGTCTCCCTTATTTATTTATTTATTTATTTATCGTGTCATCAGCAACCATACCATTGCATTACATTTCTAAAAGAACCAAACAAATAAACAGATAAAAAAAACACAGATTTTGCAAACTTGGTAGTTGATTAGATGTCCTTTGACCAGTATCTGGCAAACTTGGAGTGCCTTTGGTGTTGCCGCAAGGAGGTCCTCCATTGTGCATGTGGCAGGGCTCAGGTTGCATTGCAGCAGGTGGTCAGTGGTTGGCTCTTCTCCACACTCGCATGTCGTGGATTCAACTTTGTAGCCCCATTTCTGAAGGTTGGCTCTGCATCTCGTGGTGCCCGAGCGCAGTCTGTTCAGCGCCTTCCAAGTCTCCCAGTCTTCTGTGCCCAGGGGGGAATCTCTCATCTGGTATAACCCACAGATTGAGGTGCTGGGTTTGAGCCTGCCACTTTTGGTCTCTCGCTTGCTGGGGTGTTCCAGCGAGTGTCTCTGTAGAGCTAAGAAAACTATTTCTTGATTTAAGTCGTTGACGTGCTGGCTGATACCCAAACAAGGGATGGGCTGGAGATGTCACTGCCTTGGTCCTTTCACTATTGGCTGCTATTTCCCGGCAGATGTCAGGTGGTGCAATACTGGCTAAGCAGTGTAATTTCTCCAGTGGTGTAGGGCGCAGACACTCCGTGATAATGCGGCATGTCTCTTTAAGAACCACATCCACTGTTTTAGCGTGGTGAGATGTGTTCCACACTGGGCATGCGTACTCAGCAGCAGAGTAGCATAGCGCAAGAGCAGATGTCTTCACTGTGTCTGGTTGTGATCCCCAGGTTGTGCCCCAGGTGGTTTCTAATGTTACACCATTAAGGTGTATTTCCAGCATTGGAGAGGAAGCTGCTACCTGCTACCTGTTCACCCCAGCTTCCATTAATACAGCATTTGCAAGAGTTCTGCAGTTCGTATGATATTGTTCCTAGTGCCCACTTTTTGCTTGATGTTCAGGCAGTGCTTCTTGTAGGTCAGAGAACAGTCCAGAGTGACTCCTAGGTATTTGGGTGTGCTGCAATGCTCCAGTGGGTTTCCTTCCCAGGTAATTCAGTTTACCTTGCAATCACCTTACCTGGAATTGGTCTCCCTACAAATGTCCCAGTCCTCAAACGCTCTCTGCTTCATTGAGAAAAATGCTGCACTCTCAGAGCTCAGGCAGTGTTGGATTTCGGTGTCGATGTTGACTTTGGTGGAGAAGTGGTTGCCAAGGTAGTGGAAATGGTCAACATTTTCTAATGTTACACCATTAAGGTGTTGTTTTCTGCTTCCTTGGAGACTAGGACACGGAATAATGGCTTCAAACTACAAGAGAGGAGATTCCATCTGAACATTAGGAAGAACTTCCTGACTGTGAGAGCCGTTCAGCAGTGGAACTCTCTGCCCCGGAGTGTGGTGGAGGCTCCTTCTTTGGAAGCTTTTAAGCAGAGGCTGGATGGCCATTTGTCAGGGGTGATTTGAATGCAATATTCCTGCTTCTTGGCAGAATGGGGTTGGACTGGATGGCCCATGAGGTCTCTTCCAACTCTTTGATTCTATGATTCTATTTCCAGCATTGGAGAGGAAGCTGCTACCTGCTACCTGTTCACCCCAGCTTCCATTAATACAGCATTTGCAAGAGTTCTGCAGTTCTGCCTGCTCCACCCGTGTCCCTCTCACCTTCATCTTTATGGCACCCACCCATATTAGGTTTTATTGGTTATGCTGAACTGTGACAAAAGAGATGAAATGTAGGAACTGGCATTTATATTTGTGGCTGCTCAGGGTTTAAACATTTAGCTGTTTCCAAAGCTCAACTTACGTTGTGGCAAAGCTTAGGTGAGCGAGCGGCGCTAAGCTACCGGATTAATAAAGACGGTGGAGCACGCACACCATGTTAATTTGCTTCACTTGAACTTTCATGAGGTTTTTAAACATGCAGATGCCGTATGCTTTGGCGACAGCTGAATAACTCACATATTTATCAGCCCCACATATTTAACTCTGCATTTCGTCGCAACAACACTATCGCCTCCCCCCAGCCTTGCCGACATCATATTGTCCCTGCAAGCAGGATAAAAATTGATCCCATTTGTTTGTGTGCAGGCAGCTGAATCAAAGTCCATTTGTGTATCTATTCTAATAAAGGTGAGATATTCAATTCCATTACAGATAAGCACAATGACAATCTGCTTCATTCCATTACCAAAGCTGTGAACAGAGAAAGAGTTGGCAAAGCTGTTGTTCCATCCAACTTTGCTGAAGCAGGGCACATTCTCCAAAGGGCTTCCTCAAGCAGTCCAGGGAAATCACGGTGATTTCTAGAAAATATGTTTCTTTCTCTAAATTGATCCAATTAATTATGGCATAAACAGAAAGAGAAAAGTTAAATTTATAATCCGCCAGACTGACAGAAACACTCACGCTCAAAGGAAACATTTCCCTGAGCCTAATTCTTTTGTGATTATGGTGGTTCAAGCTTACTTTGCACACCCCTCTCTTGCGCTTGACGTACACTGAATTGGTTCGCACTTGCAAGGTGAACTGAATACCGGATTTATATTTAGAAAAGTCAGGTTTCAGTCCCAGACATCTGACATCCAGTTAAAAAAATGAGCAGTTGATGTGAAAGATTCTTCCTACTATATACTCTTCAATATTTCACAGATGAAAACTAGGACACCTGTAGCCAAGCAAAACTGAACTCTGGTCAAGATAGCAAAACTTATTGATGAGGGGAAATTCACAAGCTATAAGAAGACGCTGCAGCTTGCTTTTGCCCAAATTTTATGAAAGGGCAAGATTCTTCCTCTCACCTCTGTTTTACTCTGGTCCCCTTTCTGCTAAATTGGTATGAATCCAAACTGAAATTGGGCTAAATGATAATGATAATGATAATCTATATACATAAAAATGTAATGTTCGTTTGTGGGATTAACAGAACTCAAAAACCAGTGGGCCAGTTGACACCAAATTTGGACAGCATACACTTAACAACCCAATGTATGTCCTTCCCTCAAAAATTGTTGATTTTGTCATTTGGAAGTTGTAGTTGCTGGGATTTATAGTTCACCTACAATCAAAGAGCATTCTGAACTCCACCAATGATGGAATTGAACCAAACATGGCACACCGGACTCCCCTGACCAACAGAAAGCACTAGAAGGGTTTGGTGGGCATTGACCTTGAGTTTGGGAGTTGTAGATCACCTACATCCAGAGAGCACTATGGACTCAAACAATGATGGATCTGGACCATACTTGGCACAAATATTCCATATGCCCAAATATGAACACAGATGGAGTTTGGGGGAAATAGACCTTGACATTTGGTATTTGTAGTTACTGGGATTTATAGTTCACCTACAATCAAAGAGCATTCTGAACTCCACCAATGATGGAATTGAACCAAACGTGGCACACAGGACTCCCATGACCAACAGAAAACACTAGATGGGTTTGGTGGGCATTGACCTTGAGTTTGGGAGTTGTAGTTCACCTACATCCCGAGAGCACTATGGACTCAAACAATGATGGATCTGGACCATACTTGGCACAAATATTCCATATGCCCAAATATGAACACAGATGGAGTTTGGGGAAAAATAGACCTTGACATTTTGTATTTATAGTTACTGGGATTTATAGTTCACCTACATTCAAAGAACATTCTGAACACTACCAATGACTGAATTGGACCAAACTTCCCACACAGAACCCCTATGACCAACAGAAAATACTTAAGGCCATCCAGTCCAACTCTCTTAACCAGGACATGAAAATGTAATCAGAGACCTCCTGACAAAGAGCCATCCAGCCATAGCTATAGATAGATAGGTATGATTCCCACACACAGAGAGATATAGTATCTTAGATTTGAAAGGGACCCCCTAAAAAGGACAATGATATGTTGCATGTTCCAGATTATTCAAACCAGACACTCTCCACATCAACACTGATAAAGAAACAGCAAGAAATACTGTTTATCCACAAGCATAAAGAAATTACATAAATCAGAAACCAACACTTTCTCATTACTTTATTTTCCAGATCACCAGATTGGGCCACAGCAATGCGTGGCAGGGGATGGCAAATAATAATAATAATAATAATAATAATAATAATAGAGCGAATACCGTAAAAACAGAATCCAGAGCAGAAGAGAAAACTGGCAAAAGAAGGCTCTCTCTCCATGGACAGTTTATGGCAAAAATTGAGAGCCAAATTGACAAAGAAAAACATGGCTGTGGCTCACAAATTGAACTCTAAAAAAAGGAGACCGAGGTTCTGATTCTGGCATCCCAAGAACAAGCCATTAGAACCAATGCCATCAAAGCCAGAATTGAAAAGTCAACAACAGATCCCAAATGTAGACTCTGCAAGGAAGCAGATGAAACAAATCATGTCCTAAGCTGCTGCAAGAAGATCACGCAGACAGACTCCAAGCAGAGGCACAACACCGTTGCTCAGATGATCCATTGGAACTTGTGCCACAAATACCATCTGCCTGCGACAAAGAACTGGTGGGATCACAAGCCAGAAAAAGTTACAGAAAATGAACACCTCAAGCTACTCTGGGACTTCCAGATTCAGACAGACAGAGTTCTGGAGCACAACACTCCTGACCTCATGATCGTGTTAAAAAACAAAGTATGGATTGTTGATGTCGCAATCCCAGGTGACAGCAGGATTCAAGAGAAAGAACTGGAAAAGCTGACACAATATGAGGATTTAAAGATCGAACTGCAAAGACTCTGGCACAAGCCAGTCAAGGTGGTCTCAGTGGTGATCGGCAAACTGGGTGCAGTTCCTAAAGACCTTGGCCGGCACTTAAACACAATCCCCTCTGACAAAATTACCATCTGCCAGTTGCAGAAGGCCACCTTACTGATATCTGCATGCATTATTTGCCGATACATCACACAGTCCTAGACACTTGGGAAGTGTCCGACATGTGATCCAATTCAACAGTCAGCAGAGTGTCTGCTGTGGACTCATCTTGTTGTGTTTCATACAATAATAATAATAATAATAATAATAATAATAATCAGCTTCTAATTGACAAAAATGATACTGGAGACAGGCCTGTAGCCAGGATTTTGATACGGAGGGGGTTGGTGTGATAAAGACCATAGAGAAAGGACTATTTTTTGGCTATATCTTTGCAACGTCAACCTGCCCGTGAATGAAAATCTTACCCCTTGAAAGAGTGGGCAAGGAGTTTCACATGATTGTTGCCACAATGCCATCCCAGTGGCAAACAGCCCCTAGGCTCCGTCATTCACAAGATGACTGTCACACATCATAAGACCCAATGAGATATTCTCTATTTGCAGAGTTATTTTTTAGATTTGTTTTTGGCTCGAAATGGTTGGTTAAATTTGATAACTCATTCAACTGTTTATAACTTTTAGTGTAATTACAACATGTTGAGATTGTGAAATATACTGCTTTGAAATTGGGTTTATTTTGACATATCCTGTGTGTGTGTGTGTGTATATATATATATATATATATATATATATATATATATATATAAGAAAACATCCAGCTTACAAATGTAAGGGAGGGGATGGAGGAGAATGCCACCTACTAATGTCACTTTTCTTCCATCATGCGTAAAGGAACAATTGGTAGTGGGAATGTAGTCAGACAAGGAGCTGTTGACTGTTTTTACCTAGCAGCCAATAGTGAAAGGACCAAGGCAGAGACATCTCCAGCTCATCCCCTGTTTGAGTATCAGCCAGCACGTCAACGACTTAAATCAAGACATAGTTTTCTTAGATCTACAGAGACACTCGCTGGAACACCCCAGCAAGCGAGAATCCAAAAGTGGCAGGCCCAAACCCAGCACCTCAATCCATGGGTGATACCAGATGAGAGACTCCCCCCTGGGCACACAGAGGACTGGGCGACTTGGAAGGCGCTGAACAGACTGCGCTCTGGCACCACGAGATGCAGAGCCAATCTTAAGAAATGGGGCTACAGGGTGGAATCCTCGGCATGCGAATGCGGAGAGGAGCAAACCACAGACCACCTGCTGCAATGCAACCTGAGCCCTGCCACATGCACAATGGAGGACCTTCTTGCGGCCACACCAGAGGCACTCCAAGGGGACAGATACTGGTCAAAGGACATTTAACCAAATACCAAATTTGCAAAATCTGTGTTTTTTTCCCCCTTTTTCTTTTTAATCTCTGTGTTTGTTTTGCTCTGTTAGAATTGTAATACAATGGTTGCTGATGACACGATAAATAAATAAAACCTGTCAACAGCTAGTGATGGGAAAATCACAGGGGAGAGCCAAACTGTAACAGGATGCACAGAATCCTGTTTTGCCTGCCTTGTGTGATAAAACCCCAAGTCTCAAATCAATGTGCATCCTTTGGGGTAAACTGTCCTTCGGCTGTTCCATCTACAAAGTACATGAGTGATCTCTAAATGACAAAGATGTCTGTGCTATGCTGTTGTGCTCTAGAACAGTGTTTCTTAACCTGTGGGTCGGACCCCTTGGGGATTCGGCAGGGGGTTTCGAAGGGGTCACCAAAGACCATCAGAAAATACATATTTTGATGGTCTTAGGAATCACTTTGGCATAGTCATTTGGGTTCACAGTGCTTTCCAGATGTAGGTGAACTACATCCTGGGGCGGCCCAACCCATTACGCAAAGTAAGCATTTGCAGTATACTTGATTTTGGCCAGGGGTGCTCTTGAGGCGCTTTTGGGGGAATATGGTAAAGGTAGTTCCCTGACATTAAGTCCAGTCATGTCTGACTCTGGGGTGTGGTGCTCATCTCCATTTATAAGCCGAAGAGCCAGCGTTGTCCGTAGACACCTCCAAGGTCATGTGGCCGGCATGACTGCATGGAGCGCCATTACCTTCCCACCGGAGCGGTACCTATTGATCTACTCACATTTGCATGTTTTTGAACTGCTAGGTTGGCAGAAGCTAGGGCTGACAGCGGAAGCTCACGCCGCTCCCCGGAATCGAACCTGCGACCTTTCGATCAACAAGCTCAGCAGCTCAGTGTTTTAACCCACTGTGCCACCGGGGGGAATATAGACCTTGACATATGCGAGTTGGAGTTATAGGATGTATAGCTCACCTACAATCAAAGAGCAATCTGAACTCCACCAATGATGGAATTGAACCAAATATGGCACACAGAACTCTCACAACGAACAGAAAATATATATCAGTGATTGGTTGGGGGGGGGGGGGGAATACTGTTTGCTTACCATTGAAAATTACCTAGGGCCACCTCTGATTACATCTCCCCTAAATCACTGTCAATTCATCCAGTATTTTCTGTTGGGCATTGGGGGGGGGGGGGGTCTCTGTGTGGAAAGTTTGGCCGAATTCTATTGTTGGCAGCATTCAGAATGCTCTTTGATTGTAAGTGAACTATAAATCCCAGCAACTACAACTCCCAAATGTCTAGGTCTGTTTTCCCCAGATTACACCAGTGTTCACATTTGGGCATATTGAGTATCCATGCCAAGTTTGGTCCAGATCCATCATTGTTTGAGTCCACAGTACTCTCTGGATGTAGGTGAACTATAACTCCAAAACTCAAGGTCAGTGACCACCAAACCCTTCCAGTATTTTCTGTTGGTCACTGGAGTTTTTAGTGTCAGGTTTGGTTCAATTTCATCATTGGTGGAGTTCGAATATTATTTGATTGCAGAGAAACTATAAATAAAACCATAAAAGCCCAAAACTATAAAAGCCCAATTCTATTGTTGACAGCAATCAGAATGCTCTTTGATTGTAGGTGAACTATAAATCACAGCAACTACAACCCCAAAAATATCAAGGCCCATTTTCCCCAAAATCCACCAGTGTTCACATTTGGGCATATTGAGTATTTGTGCCAAGTTTGGTCCAGATCCACCATTGTTTGAGTCCACAGTGCTCTCTGGATGTAGGTGAACTACAACTCCAAAACTCAAGGTCAATGCAACCCTTCCAGTATTTTTTGTTGGTCACGGGAGTTCTGTGTGCCAAGTTTGGTTCAATTCCATCACTGGTGGAGTTCAGGATGGTCTTTGATTGCAGGCAGGCATGTTGCCTGGGGGGGGGGGGGTTGAGGGTTGTGAATTGTAATATAAATATCTGGTATGCAGGATGTACGTTCATTCACTGGACCAAATTTGGCACAAATACCCAATACATCCAAATTTGAATACTGGTGGGGTTGGTGGAGGGGATTGATTTTATCCCATGGGATTTGTAGTTGCTGGGACTTATAGTTCACCTACAATCAAAGAGCATTATGGAATGCTAATGATGGAATTGAACCAAACTTGGTACACAGAACTCCTATGACCAACAGAAAATACTGGAAGGGTTTGCTGAGCATTGACCTTGAGTTTTGGAATTATAGTTCACCTACATCCAGAGAGCACTGTGGACTCAAGCAATGATGGATCTGGACCAAACTTGGCACAAATACTCAATATGCCCAAATGTGAACACTGGAGGAGGTTGAGAAGCACTGGTCTAGATCCTCATCTCGCTCTCTCTCACTATATATATATATAAATTTTTCAGCACTCTGAGCTGCATTATGTGCCTGTTTCTCGCTGCCATGTTAATCTCTGCACAATGCCTGTGGCACAGCATCACTAGAGGGCATTATGGAAAAATGAAAAAGCACCTGGAGACTCACTTAGTCGGTGCTGCTTGTAGTAATTCTCAGAGCACTGCATCTACTTGCTATTACCAAGCAAGCCTGGAGGTGCCCATCAACAGAGAATGAGCCAGGCTGGGGCTCTCTTTACCAAACTGCCCTGAGTCAGGCCTCATTCTGGTACTGATACATCCAGTCGTCAAGTGCAGATGTGATAGGCTGACACCATTCCTTATCAATGGCAAATCTGCATATGTAAAACCTCCTCATTTCAATATCAGACTCTAGAGCAGTGGCTCTCAACCTTCTTAATTGCCTGGACCCCTTAATACAGTTCCTCATTTTCTGGTGACCCCCAACCATAACATTATTTTCGTTGCTACTTCATAACTGTAATTTGCTACTGTTGTGATCAAAATATCTGATATGCAGGATGTATTTTCATTCACTGGACTAAATTTGGCACAAATACCCAATACACCCAAATTTGAATACTGGTGGGGTTGGGGGGGATTGATTTTGTAATTTGGGAGTTGTAGTTGCTGGGATTTATTGTTCACCTAAAATCAAAGAGCATTTCAAACTCCACCAGCAATGGAATTGAACCAAACTTGGCACACAGTTCTCCCATGACCAACAGAAAATACTCGAAGGGTTTGGTGGGCGTTGACCTTGAGTTTGGGAGTTGTAGTTCACCTACATACAGAATGCACTATGGACTCAAACAATGATGGCTCTGAACCAAACTTGGCACAAATACTCAATATGCCAACATGTGAACTGGTGGAGTTTGGGGGAAATAGACCTTGACATTTGGGAGTTGTAGTTGCTGGGATTTATTGTTCACCTACAATCAAAGAGCATTCTGAACTCCACCAGGAATGGAATTGAACCAAATTTGGCACACAGATCTCCCATGCCCAACAGAAAATATTGGAATGGTTTGGTGGGTATTGACCTTGAGTTTTGGAGTTGTAGTTCACCTACATCCAGAGAGCACTGTGGACTCAAACAATAATAGATCTGGACCAAACTTCACACGAATACTCAATATGCCCAAATGTGAACACTGGTGGAGTTTGGGGAAAATAGACCTTGACATTTGGGAGTTGTAGTTGCTGGGTTTTATAGTTCTCCTACAATCAAAGAGCATTCTGAGCCCCACCAACGATAGAATTGGGCCAATCTTTCCACACAGAGCTCCCATGCCCAACAGAAAATACTGTGTTTTCTGACGGTCTTTGGCGACCCCTCTGACACCCCCTTGTGAACCCCCCCCCCAGAGGTCCCAACCCCCAGGTTGAGAAACCCTGATCTAAGGCCAAAGCCAGATGCATCTTTAATGCATTCTTCCTACTTTCTACCAGACAATAGATCTAGACCATCTTCAACAGGAGGCATCCTAGCAGCGGCACAGAAGACACCAGCTGCTGGCACCAATCCCATCTGATCATAGAAAGCATAGGGTATTCAAGGAAAGACTTTGAGAAAAGTTGTGTGATAAAAGGCATCATAAAATTCGGTTGTTTGGGTCAGATGAGGAAAAGGGGCCAGCGGGTAAAGCTTACCCTTTGGGCACATGAAGCGTCTGCTCTCTCCAGCGCCAAGGACTTTGCTTACAAAACATGCCGTGTCGATGGCAGCTTGTTTTAGGCAGGGAGAAACACTAATCACGAGGGACAGCTTTTCACAGCAATGTTTAATGCATTTGCCAAGAACCTCTGATGAATTATTTGGGTGTCTGTTTTCAAGAGGCATTGATCTCGTCCTGGAGTTGATGGGAACGTATGTTTCCCTAGGACTGGTGTTACTGTGCAATAGAATGGCCTTGGATCTCTTGTTATGCTTCCCTGTGGTTTTTGAACATTTGATTTCCTGATGGTTGGGTTTCAGAGCACTTTATTTCCTTATTTATTTATTTACAACATTGATATGCCGCCCTTCTCACCCCGAAGGGGACTCAGAGTGGCTTACAAGATATATATACATACAATATATTAAATTATTAGCATAGTACAATATTAGTATTATATATTACTATATTGTACTACACCATTATATTGTAATATTATTAGTAATATTACATGTAATATAAAAATATATAATTATAATATTGTATTATTATTAGTAGTATATTATATTATTATATTATATTATACTAGCCGTCCCTTGCCACACATTGCTGTGGCACACTCTGGTGATCATGGAGGTCCTTTGTGGGAAGTTTGGCCCAATTCTATCGTTGGTGGGGTTCAGAATACTCTTTGATTGTTGGTGAACTACAAATCTCAGCAATTACAACTCCCAAATGTCAAGATTCTATTTTCCCCAAACTCCACCAGTGTTCACATTTGGGCAAATTGAGTATTCATGTAGAGTTTGGTCCAGATCCATCATTGTTTGAGTCCACAGTACTCTCTGGATGTAGGTGAACTACAACTCCAAAATCAAAGGACACTGCTCACCAAACCCTTCCAGTATTTTCTGTTGGGGAAAACTGTGTACCAAGTTTGGTTCAATTCCATCATTGGTGGAGTTCAGAATGCTCTTTGATTGTAGGTGAACTATAAATCCCAGCAACTATAATTCCCAAATGACAGTACGTGTGAAAAAGATCTTGGAGTCCTCGTGGACAACAAGTTAAACATGAGCCAACAATGTGATGTGGCGGCAAAAAAAGCCAATGGGATTTTGGCCTGCATCAATTGGAGCATAGTGTCTAGATCTAGGGAAGTCATGCTCCCCATGCTCTATTCTGCTTTGGTCAGACCACACCTGGAATATTGTGTCCAATTCTGGGCACCACAATTCAAGAGAGATATTGACAAGCTGGAATGTGTCCAGAGGAAGGCGACTAAAATGGTCAAGGGTCTGGACAACAAGCCCTATGAGGAGCGGCTTAAGGAGCTTGGGCATGTTTAGCCCGAAGAAGAGAAGGCTGAGAGGAGATATGATAGCCATGTATATATATGTGAGAGGAAGCCACAGGGAGGAGGGAGCAAGCTTGTTTTCTGCTTTCCTGGAGACTAGGACGCAATGGAACAATGGCTTCAAACTACAAGAGAGGAGATTCCATCTGAACATGAGGAAGAACTTCCTGACTGTGAGAGCCGTTCAGCAGTGGAACTCTCTGCCCTGGAGTGTGGTGGAGGCTCCTTCTTTGGTGGTTTTGAAGCAGCGGCTGGATGGCTATCTGTCAGGGGTGCTTTGAATGCAATATTCCTGCTTCTTGGCAGAATGGGTTTGGACTGGATGGCCCAGGAGGTCTCTTCCAACTCTTTGATTCTGTGATTCTATTGAGGGGCACTCAAGTGCTTTTTGAAAACTGCTGCTTTAGTTGGTGATTTCATCTGCCCCCTGCTATAATATGCAACTATTGGAGCCATAAAACACGACCGACTCTCCGACTATAATGTGTAGTCCAGACCATTAGTGGTTTATTGACTGCTGCAGCCTAGACCTTTGCCCTGGAAGCTGTTTCATTACTGGCGTATGGGGTTCTTCTTCTTCTCCCTAATCAATTATGTACCTAGAAAAAGAGATTGCAACTGTTATGCAGCCCTGTGGAAGGTGAGAGCCTGAGGCTGCCCTGAAACTGAATGACTACCAAGAGAGAAGCATCTTTGATGTCCTCTTCCTTCTGTGGCTTACATGACTGGCTTTATTTTTATTGCATGTGTAGCCCATTGCATGCCTTTCATAGGCAATTTTCATGCATGGCTTACAAACATCAACATAACAAAGACATACAGCAGTGGTTCTCAACCTTACTAATGCCGTGACCCCTTAATGCAGTTCCATATGTTGTGGTGACCCCCAACCATAATATCTCAAGCTAAATACCAATGACAAACTGATCAGCTTCGATGTGGTATTTACCATGGTCCCGGTAGCAGACACCATGGCACTCATCAACCAGAGGTTCCCAGAAGACATCACGGCGCTGTTTCACCATTGCCTCACCACCAGTTACTTTCAGTGGGACAATGAATTCTACGAACAGAAAGATGGAGTAGCTATGGGGAGCCCTCTCAGCCCAGTCATAGCTAACTTCTACATGGAACACTTTGAAAAACAAGCCCTGGAGACAGCAATCAAAAAGTCCATGATATGGTTCAGATATGTGGATGACACCTTCACCATTTGGAGCCATGGAGAAGAAGAACTCAAAAGGTTCCTGGACCATCTTAACAGCATCCACCCAAAAATCCAATTCACAATGGAAAAAGAAAAGGAAGGAAGACTGCCTTTTCTAGATGTCCTAGTCATCCGCAAACCAGATCAATAATTGGGTCACACCGTTTACAGAAAACCCACACACACACAGATAGATATCTACATAAAAACTCCAACCAACACGCAAGTGAAAAAAGAAGCACCATTAAAGCCTTGGCAGACCGTGCAAAAAGAATCTGCGAAGCCCACCTCCTCCAAGATGGACTGAACCACCTCAACTGGGCTCTCCAGGCCAATGGAGACTCCACCTCAGACATCAGAAGAGCTGCAAGACCAAGAACAAGCCACGAGAGTCAAGATGAAGATCCACCCAGAGGAAAAGTGTTCCTGCCATACATCAAGGGAACCACTGACCGCAGAGGGAAGCTGATGAGGAAACACAACATACAAACAATCTACAAACCCACCAAGAAAATCCAGCAAATGCTACGTTCAGCAAAGGACAAGAGGGATCCTCTCACCTCTGCAGGAGTCTACCGTATACCATGCAGCAGTGGACAAGTCTACATAGGGACCACCAAACGCAGCATTGCCCAGACACGCATCAA
Source organism: Anolis sagrei (assembly GCF_037176765.1). NCBI lineage: Eukaryota > Metazoa > Chordata > Lepidosauria > Squamata > Anolidae > Anolis > Anolis sagrei. The sequence continues at coordinate 38,642,453 of NC_090028.1, forward strand.
GGAACATGAAAGGCACTGCAGACTGCTTCAACCAGAGAAGTCAACCATAGCAGAGCACCTGATGAACCAGCCTAGACACGGCATATTATTTGAGAACACAGAAATGCTGGACCACACCAACAACCACCATGTCAGACTACACAGAGTAGCCATTGAAATCCACAAGCATGTGGACAATTTCAACAGAAAGGAAGAGACCATGAAAATGAACAAAATCTGGCTACCAGTATTAAAAAACTCTAAAATTACAACAGCAAAACAACAGAGAGGAAACAACCAGGCACAGATTAACACCTCCCAGCAAGAGATTTTCCCAGGCTCAGGCAGGCCTTCAAATGCTAATGACGGTGATCAGCTGAAACATTCACACCTAAGTGCAGCAGGGAAGGGCTCCTTGCCCCACCCCAGCCATTCCACAGATACATAAACCCATTGTCCTAATTCCAACAGACCTCACTACCTCTGAGGATGCTTGCCATAGATGCAGGCGAAACGTCAGGAGAAATGCCTCTAGAACATGGCTCTATAGCCCGAAAAAACCCACAAGAAACCATAATATTGTTTTCGTTGCTACTTGATACCTGTCATTTTACTACTGTTATAAATCGTAATGTAAATATCCAATATGCAGGATGGATTTTCATTCACTAGACTAAATTGAGCACAAATACCTAATATACCCAAATGTGAATGCTAGTGGGGTTGGGGGGAGGGGGATGATTGATTTTGTAATTTGAGAGTTGTAGTTGCTGGGATTTATAGTTCACTGATAATCAAAGAGCATTCTGAACTCCACCAGTGATGGATTTAAACCGAACTTGGCACACAGAACTCCCATGACCAACAGAAAACACTGGAAGGGTTTTGTGAGTATTGACCTTGAGTTTGGGAGTTGTAGTTCACCTATACCCAGAGGAGTACTGTGGGTTCATGCAATGATGGATCTGGACCAAACTTGCCATGAATGCTCCATATGCCCAAATGTGAACACTGGTGGAGTCTGGGGAAAATAGACCTTGACATTTGGGAGTTGTAGTTGTTGGGATTTATAGTTCACTTATAATCAAAGAGCATTCTGAACTCCACCAGTGATGGACTTAAACCGAACTTGGCACACAGAACTCCCATGACCAACAGAAAACACTGGAAGAGTTTTGCGAGCATTGACCTTGAGTTTGGGAGTTGTAGTTCACCTATGCCCAGAGGAGTGCTGTGGATTCATGCAATGATGGATCTGGACCAAACTTGGCATGAATGCTCCATATGCCCAAATGTGAACACTGGTGTAGTCTGGGGAAAATAGACCGTGACATTTGGGAGTTGTAGTTGTTGGGATTTATAGTTCACCTAAAATCAAAGAGCATTCTGAACTCGACCAACAATAGAATTGGGTCAAACTTCTCACACAGAATCCTAATGACCAACAGAAAATACTATGTTTTCTGATGGTCTTTGGTGACCCCTTTGACACCCCCTCGCGACCCCCTCAGGGGTCCCGACCCCCAGGTTGAGAAACACTGACATAGGCTTGTCACAGATGAAAAGTCAGGAGAGAATGCTTCTAGAACATGGCCATACAGCCCAAAAAACCTACAACAACCCAATGGTTATATTCTCAGATCTATGAAAACCTGGTGACTGTTTGGCTTCCTTAAATGGAGGGGCAAGATGCCAATTATAAAGTTGCACTAATTGCTCTCTAGATGCAACTGAGATGCATAAAAGGTAGTGGAGAAATAACTCAGCCACCTTGAATGGGGCAAGGAGGAAAACACATCTCCGCCATATCTCAAAATAATTGCTGACCCAAGACAGGTTGCTTCTTGATCTCAACCTCTAACAAGTTAACAAGCAATTAATTTATAAAAGGGCAGTCATTGCCCTCTTAATATACACAAAAGTCTATGTATCAAAGGTTACATTGTAATTGCAACGCAAAACATTAAATCCATGGTTATAATTACCAAATAAGGTAACCTGAAATCTGGGTTGTTGTAGGTTTTTCCGGGCTAAATGGCCATGTTCTGGAGGCAATTTTTCTCCTGATGTTTCACCTGCATCTATGGCAAGCATCCTCAGAGGTAGTGAGGTCTGTTGGAAGTAGTAAAAATGGGTTTATATATCTGTGGAATGACCAGGGTGGGACAAGGTGATCAGCTGAAACATTCACATCTAGCCCCAGCGGACAAAAGTCTTTTGCCTCACCCTGGTCATTCCACAGATATATAAACCCATTTTTCCTACTTCCAACAGACCTCACTACCTCTGAGGATGCTTGCCATAGATGCAGGCAAAACGTCAGGAGAAATATTGCCTCCAGAACATGGCCATATAGCCCGGAAAAACCTACAACAACCCAGTGATTCTGGCCATGAAAGCCTTTGACAATACATTAACCTGAAATCTGATGGAAAATATGCAGTTTTGCTACATGGTTTGTCCCAGGCCAGAATTAGCTCTACTTGGCCCAGGCAGATGGAACATGATTCAATTCCAGGTTATTTATCACACCAATAAATAATTGAAGTTGCATCTTTTGTCCTGTTTGGAATCAAAAGAACTTGAGATTTTACAAACTCCAGTGCATGTGAAAGTCAATGTTGTGGCATGAAGAGGAACAGCCATAAGTTTGTTTGCATTTTATTTTATTTATTTATTTATTTATTTATTTATTTATTTACATCACTTATATCCCGCCCATATCAGCCCGCAGGCGACTCAGGGCGGTCTACATATCGGCTTATGACTTATTGCGAAAAATTATTTGTACAAATCCTCCTTCCTTTTTTGAATATTTTAAGGAGAAAGGAGGAGAATATCACACTAAAAATTCAAATAATAATAATAATAATAATAATAATGGATTGTTGTAGGTTTTTCCGGGTTATATGGTCATGTTCTAGAGGCATTTTCTCCTGACGTTTCGCCTGCATCTATGGCAAGCATCCTCAGAGGTAGTGAGGTCTGTTGGAACTAGGAAAATGGGTTTATATATCTGTGGAATGAAAAGGGTGGGACAAAGGACTCTTGTCTGCTGGAGCTAGGTGTGGGAATCTCAACAAAAGATTCCCCCAGGCACTGCCAAGCCATCAAATGCTAATTAAGGTGGCCAGTTGAAACATTGCAGCTAAACATAAAAAAAACCAAGATTACGGCAACAAGAATGATTGACAACTGGAAAATAGAGGGAGAAAATGTGGAGGCCGTGACAGACTTTGTATTTCTAGGTGCAAAGATGACTGCAGATGCAGACTGTGGCCAGGAAATCAGGAGACGCTTCCTTCTTGGGAGGAGAGCAATGTCCAGTCTCGATAAAATAGTAAAGAGCAGAGACATCAGACTGGCAACAAAGATCCATTGCCTAGTCAAAGCCATGGTATTCCCTGTAGTAACCTACGGATGTGAGAGCTGGACCTTCGGGAAGGCTGAGCGAAGGAAGAGAGATGCTTTTGAGCTGTGGTGTTGGAGGAAAGTTCTGAGAGTGCCTTGGACTGCGAGAAGATCCAACTAGTCCATCCTCCAGGAAATAAAGCCTGACTGCTCACTGGAGGGAAGGAGACTAGAGACAAAGTTGAAGTCCTTTGGCCACATCATGAGGAGACATCAAAGCCTAGAGAAGACAATGATGCTGGAAAAGTGGAAGGCAAAAGGAAGAGGGGCCGACCAAGGGCAAGATGGATGGATGGCATCCTCGAAGTGACTGGACTGACCTTGAAGGAGCTGGGGGTGGTGACAGCCGACAGGGAGCTCTGGCATGGGCTGGTCCATGAGGTCACGAAGAGTCGGACATGACTGAATGAATGAACAACAACAACAAAGTTGAAACATTCACACCTAGCTCCATAATATAATATATATAGTTGTTGTTAGTTTTATCACACCAACAGTCAACAACAGAGGGAGAGGGAAGCTTCAGAAGTTCCCCCTGTCCCGTTTGGAGGTTTTTTTTTTTTTTTCACATATTGCGCAATTGCGTCTGCCATTAATGAATCGATTCGTATATTTACAAAATTTCGTAAATATCGAAAATTTGAAATCTGAAATTTCGGAAATCCTCTCAGATTAGAAACACAAGCGCCTCCTAGATACGAAACGAGTTTAGAACCAATTTTTTTCTTGATCAACCAAGCCTATTATTTACTTGTGTGTGTGTTTGTTTATGTGTAGCCAGTGTTGGCTCTTTTCAACACAATACAATAATTAAACAATTATTCTTTGAGTTGCATAAGATTCACTCTTGTTTTTTAAACATAGGACAAATCTTAAAGAAAGTCCACAGTGGATTTCACAGCAAACATATAGAAACAAAATTTTAAACGTTACTCACTTAGGCTTTGAAGTTTTGCCATCCCATCCACTTAAAAACAACATATTTTGGGTCTTTGTTTATCCCATGCCTTCCTGTTGGAAGTTTAGTCCACCTCTTTTATGCAGACAAAACCCAGAACCTTTTCTACTCTACCATTTATCTCCATTGGAAAGGCTTTGATTTTCTCTCTCTCTCTCTCTGAAGCAGTCATGTAATTATGACTTGCTAGGTATGTCGGAGGCTGCTGTTCAATACAGTGTGAAAAATACAAGGCTTCTAATGTGCTATTTTATAAGGAGTAAGAATGGAATCGAAGTACCACTTAATAGAAATGCAAACAAAATGGCAGAAAATTATAGGCAGCATGTGGGAGGGAATGAATGAATGAATGGCACCGAAAGTGAATTAAGGTTCCCTGCTTGTAAGGGAGGAACAGCAGCGTTGTGTATATTTATCCATATCTAGGCACCTGCCAGAATGTATTTTCATTTATGCTTAGCAGCACTGCAGCATTACAGATCCAAAGTGTATAAATCTGCTCTACAATGAAAATACCACAAATCACTGTCTCTGGCTCTGAAGCACAGAATCGGTGGCGATCGCCTGTTTGACTTGAGCAGGAAAAGAAATGGCACACAATTGCTATTCAAGGCTCCACAGGGTTCCCTTTCAATATGCACATCGATGGCTGTACCATCAGGGACAGATGACTTAGAAATGTATTGTGCATGCACATGAATGCAAAGATGCACAACCAGGCATAATGTAGCATCCCCACAATTTAGAGAGTTTGTGTAGAAAGAATATTTGAAAAATTTCAAATGAGGGATGAAGAAGAGGTTTCCCAAGTCTTGGGAATGCCTGAGAATATTAGACAAGAATATTCACTGTTTGAGAATATTGGGAAAGAATATTCAAGGTTTGAGAATATTGGGCAAGAATTCTCGGTTTGGGGCTGAGAATATTGTACAAGAATATTCACCATTTGAGAATATTGGACAAGAATTTTCAGTTTGGGACTGAGTATATTGCACAAAATATTCACCATTTGGGGCTGAGAATATTGCACAAGAATAGTCACCGTTTGAGGCTGAGAATATTGTGCAAGAATATTCACCGTTTGGGACTGAGAATATTACACAAAATATTCACCATTTGAGGCTGAGAATATTTCACAAGAATATACACTGTTTGGGACTGAAAATATTGCACAAGAATATTCACCATTTGGGGCTGAGAATATTGCAAAAGAATATTCACTGTTTGGGGCTAAGAATATTGCATAAGAATATTCACCATTTGGGGCTGAGAATATTCACTGTTTGGAACAGAGAATAATACACAAAAATATTCATATTCACCATTTGAGAATATTGGACAAGAATTTTCAGTTTGGGACTGAGAATATTGCACAAAATATTCACCATTTGAGGCTGAGAATATTGCACAAGAATATACACTGTTTGGGACTGAAAATATTGCACAAGAATATTCACCATTTGGGGCTGAGAATATTGCAAAAGAATATTCACTGTTTGGGGCTAAGAATATTGCATAAGAATATTCACCATTTGGGGCTGAGAATATTCACTGTTTGGAACAGAGAATAATACACAAAAATATTCATATTCACCATTTGAGAATATTGGACAAGAATTTTCAGTTTGGGACTGAGAATATTGCACAAAATATTCACCACTTGAGGCTGAGAATATTTCACAAGAATATACACTGTTTGGGACTGAAAATATTGCACAAGAATAGTCACCGTTTGAGGCTGAGAATATTGTACAAGAATATTCACCGTTTGGGACTGAGAATATTATGCAAGAATAGACACCATTTGAGACTGAGAATATTGCGCAAGAATAGTCACCATTTGAGGCTGAGAATATTGCGCAAGAATATTCACCATTTGGGACTGAGAATATTATGCAAGAATAGCCACCGTTTGAGGCTGAGAATATTGCACTGGGAATAGTCACTGTTTGGGACTGAGAATATCGCAAAAGAATAGTCACCATTTGGGACTGAGAATATTGCGTGAGAATAGTCACTGTTTGGGACTAAAAATATTGCACAAGAATAGTCACCGTTTGGGGCTGAGAATATTGCGCAGGAATATTTACTGTTTGGGACTGAGAATATGTCACAAAATAGTCACCGTTTGGGGTTGAGAATATTGCACAAGAATATACACTGTTTGGGACTGAAAATATTGCACAAGAATGGTCACCGTTTGGGGCTGAGAATATTGCGTGAGAATATTCACTGTTTGGGGCTGAGAATATGTCACAAAATAGTCACCGTTTGGGGTTGAGAATATTGCACAAGAATATACACTGTTTGGGACTGAGAGTATTGCACAAGAATATTCACTGTTTGGGGCTGAGAATATTGGGCAAGAATTCTCAGTTTCCATGATGACTATTTTGACAAGAATCATAGAGTTATGGAGTTGGAAGAGACCTTGTGGGCCATCCAGTCCAATCCCATTCTGCCGAGAAGAAGAATAAAAGTAGCATTCAAAGCACCCCCCCCCCCCGACAGATGGCCATCCAGCCTCTGCTTAAAAGCATCCAAAGAAAGATCCTCTTCCACAGTCCACGCCAGAGAGTTCCACTGCTGAACTGTTCTCACAGTTAGAAAGCTTTTCCTAATGTTCAGTTAGAATCTCCTTTCTTGTAGTTTGAAGCCATTGTTCCGTGTCCTAGCCTCCAAGGCAGCAGAAAATAAGCTTGCTCCCTCCTCCCTATGACTTCCTCTCATATATTTATACATGGCTAACATGTCTCCTTTCAGCCTTCATGGAGACAGCAGTGGGTGTGCTATGAGTCTAGAGCTTAGACAAGCCTTGAGACATGAGTTGCTCAAGATCATCAAGGACATATGGTAGTGTACAAATTCAGTTTTGGGCTTTATCGCACAAGGGTAGCAAACTGGTGACAGTTCCTTTAGCATAATGTCATGCTCATTCAGGTTAGGATGATGTCACAACCAATGTCCTACAATAATCCCATCTTCTGTTGTTGACCCAAGATTATGGTAACAAGAATGATTGACAACTGGGAAATCGAGGGAGAAAATGTGGAGGCCGTGACAGGGTTTGTATTTCTAGGCGCAAAGATGAGTGCAGATGCAGACTGTGGCCAGGAAATCAGGAGACGCTTCCTTCTTGGGAGGAGAGCAATGTCCAATCTCGATAAAATAGTAAAGAGTAGAGACGTCACACTGGCAACAAAGATCCACATCGTCCAGTGGTTCTCAACCCGGGGGTCGGGACCCCTGAAGGGGTCGCGAGGGGGTGTCAGAGGGGTCGCCAAAGACCATCACAGACAATATTTTCTGTTGGTCATGGGAGGTCTGTGTGGGAAGTTTGGCCTAATTCTATCGTTGGTGGGCTTCAGAATGCTCTTTGGTTGTAGGTGAACTATAAATCCCAGCAATTACAACTCCCAAATGTCAAGGTCTATTTTCCCCGAACTTCACCAGTGTTCACATTTGGGCATATTGAATATTCCTGCCAAGTTTGATCCAGATCCATCATGTCTGAGTCCACACTGCTTTCTGGATGTAAGCGAACTACAACTCTAAAACCCAAGGTCAATGCCCACCAAACCCTTCTAGTATTTTCTGTTGGTCATGGGAGTTCTGTGTGCCAAGTTTGGTTGAAGTCCATGGTTAGTGTAGTTCAGAATGCTCTTTGAATGTAGGTGAACTATAAATCCCAGCAACCACAACTCCCAAATGACAAAATCAATCCTCCCATCCCATACCCACCAGTATTCAAATTTGGGCGTATTGGGTATTTGTGCCAAATTTGGTCCAGTGAATGAGAATACATCCTGCATATCAGATATTTACATAACGATTCATAACAGTAGCAAAATTACAATTATGAAGTAGCAATGTAAATAACTTAATGGCTGGGGGTCACCATAACATGAGGAACTGTATCAAGGGGTCGCGGCATTAGGGACGTTGAGAACCTCTGGCATAGTCAAAGCCATGGTATTCCCTGTAGTAACCTACGGATGTGAGAGCTGGACCTTAGGGAAGGCTGAGCGAAGGAAGATCGATGCTTTTGAACTGTGGTGTTGGAGGAAAGTTCTGAGAGTGCCTTGGACTGCGAGAAGATCCAACCAGTCCATCCTCCAGGAAATAAAGCCTGACTGCCAGGACATCAGGAGATGTCTACTTCTTGGGAGGAGAGCAATGTCCAATCTCGATAAAATAATGAAGAGTAGAGACATCACACTGGTAAAAGCAATGGTATTCCCTGTAGTCACCTACAGATGTGAGAGGTGGATCATAGGGAAGGCTGAGCGAAGGAAGAGAGATGCTTTTGAGCTGTGGAGGAAAGTTCTGAGAGTGCCTTGGACCGCGAGAAGATCCAACCAGTCCATCCTCCAGGAAATAAAGCCCGACTGCTCATTGGAGGAAAGGATAGTAGAGACAAAGTTGAAGTACTTTGACCACATCATGAGGAGACAGCAAAGCCAAGAGAAGACAATGATGCTGGGGAAAGTGGAAGGCAAAAGGAAGAGGGGCCGACCAAGGGCAAGATGGATGGATGGCATCCTTGAAGTGAATGAACTGACCTTGAAGGAGCTGGGGGTGGTGACGGCCGACAGGGAGCTCTGCCGTGGGCTGGTCCATGAGGTCACGAAGAGTCAGAGACGACTGAACGAATGAACAACAACAACTAGGTTCTTGTGGGTTTTTTCGGGCTATAGAGCCATGTTCTAGAGGCATTTCTCCTGACGTTTCACCTGCATCTATGGCAAGCATCCTCAGAGGTTGTGAGGTCTGACCTCACAACCTCTGAGGATGCTTGCCATAGATGCAGGCGAAACGTCAGGAGAAATGCCTCTAGAACATGGCTCTATAGCCCGAAAAAACCCACAAGAACCTAGTGATTCCAGCCACGAAAGCCTTCGACAATACAACAACTGCTGTTGACTCCAAAAAAGTCACTTACTTGGTGCAATGAGACCATTCTACTTCTGCGTCAGGATGCTTGTCAGAGGGCAAGATTCTCCTCCTCTGCAAAACAGCACAGTTGTGCAAATGTCAAGAGATGTGATTGTGAGGCTGATAATCCCAGCATGTTTCTGCTCTCTGTGATTGCACGATTGCTGTGGGATAGCAGCTTTGCGTGATAAAGTCCTTTGAATCTCCCCAGATTCAATTGCAAGATCCCAACTACTGCATCGTAACTTGTTCTTATGAAAAGAACAGTCATATACATTGCAGAATTTCCTATATAATATATAGCACCCCACTGTACTAATAATCATGATTTATAGATCTAATAACCAAGGCTTATATGTCAGGGGGTGTTAAGTCTGTTCTGATTCATTTCTCCTTCATTAAATAGCAATTTCAGTATTCTTTAAAACATTTTCTACTAAAAAAGAAATACAGTTCTGAAAAATAGACTTAACCTTAACATCAAATTTAATACAGAAAGTAAACAGGCATTGAAAGAATACCACTTTAGTTTTAAATAATTGAATATGTGCATTTTAATCTACCAGGAAAGAACTTCAGTATTTTCATCAAAATGCTAATATTTCCACAGGAGCATTGTGGTTTCGGCGTCTCTTCCGACAAATTACAGACCAAGTCCAATTATCACAATAAGTCAGTTCTTATCTTCTTTAACCTCTTTTCTTCCATGGAACCTAACCAAATATGTAAATTAAAACATCTGCAAGGGGAAGAAATGTATTTATGAATGAACTAGAATTGGGATGAAAACTGTCACGTCTGGAAAATATCAAAGTATCAAACATAGTGAAATCCCAAACAGACTGCAGAGTCCCTGGTGACGCAGAGGGTTAAACTGCTGAGCTGCTGAACTTGCTGACCGAAAGGCCACCGGTTCAAATCCAGGGAGTGGGGTGAGCTCCCGCTGTTAGCCCCAGCTTCTGCCAACCTGGCAGTTCCAAAACATGCTAATGTGAATAGATCAAAAGGCACCTCTCTGGCAAGAAAGGTAACAGTGCTCCATGCAGTCATGCCAATGGCCACATGACCTTGGAGGTGTCTGCAGACAATGCCGGCTCTTTGGCTTAGAAATGGAGAAGAGCACCACCCTAGAGTCGGACATGACTAGACTTAATGTCAGGGGAAACCTTTATCTTTACCTAAGGCTCTTTTAAGGAATCTTCTTGAGGAATCTCTCTAGGGGAACTTCTACTTTATGGTATAACAGACATTTCCTTTTTTTCCTCCAGAATCCCACCCATTCCCACCAGCTGATTTGTGGCCCAAAGGCCTGTTCGGTTTGCTTCGAAGTTCTGCAGGTAGCTACATCCCATACGGGCTTCAAGGCTTCACTTCAGGTTTGGGAAACAGGTCCCGCATTAGTGGGCAACTTATGCATGAATGCTGTCTCCCTCCCTCGACCCGGAGAGCTCGAGACGCATGCTGGGAGTATTGCATGCCTGCTAAATACCACACAGGGAATCCCATCTCTCCTTTCAGCTTGAGGGCGGATGAATGGAAGGGCTTGCTCAGGAGTGTGTGTGTCTTCCAATGGTGTGTGCATTTCTTTTATTCCACGCATAAAAAGTCAAAGTTAATAAATCAATATATGGAGAATAAATTCATGAATTCATAACATTAGTATTAATTTGATTTTAATATGTGTGTGTGTGTGTGTGTGCTTTTCATATATATGTATATATATGGTGTGTATGTGTGTGTGTGTATAGTAAGTGCACTCCATGTAGTCATGCCAGCCACATGACCTTGGAGATGTCTACGAACAATGCCGAATCTTCAACTTAAAAATGGAGGTGTGCACCAACCTCCGGAGTCGGATATATATATATATATATATATATATATATATATAGTAAGTGCACTCCATGTAGTCATGCCGGCCACATGACCTTGGAGATATCTACGAACAATGCCAGCTATTCAGCTTAAAAATTGAGGTGTGCACCAACCTCCAGAGACACACACACATATGTATATAGTAAGTGCACTCCATGTAGTCATGCCGGCCACATGACCTTGGAGATATCTACGAACAATGCCGGCTCTTCAGCTTAAAAATGGAGATGTACACCAACCCCCAGAGTCGGACACACCTGGACTTAATGTCAGGGGAAATCCTTTACCTTCTAAACAGACCGTAAATTGGATGACTATTCAACAAAATAGCGGAAAGGAATAAATAGATTGCATCTAGCCAGTGGCCTAAGTGTTGGGACATCCTGTGGTTGAACCTGAGCCTGTGCTTGGACCTGTGAATGTGTTTCAGTCTCCTGATGTTTCTGTGTCTGGTGTGGGTAATGAGGAGGGAAATCAGTCCCCTGTTGCTTCTGATGTGGGGGATGCTGGGCCTGACTCTGAGGTGCAAGATGGAGACACTTTGGTCAATGAGTTTCATGCAGACACTGACAGAGAGGTTTCGGTGCAAAGGGCAGATTCTCATGATAATGTTTCTGTCAGGCCTTGGGAGAAAGGTTTACTCCCTCCGTCTGTGAGACCTTCAGATTCTAGTTTGGAAAACAATCTGGCATCTGGTAAAGTTAATGAGGGGTCAGATAAGCAGAGTCGGCAGCTGGAGATTAGCCAGAATCGACAAGAGGTCCAATGTTTATGTAGATCCAAAAGAATTCATCAATTAAAGTCAAAGACTGGGGGAAAATGAAACCAGTTTTTGGGATTTAAGGTTTGCCTGTAGAAAATCTTGTCAGATCAGGCATCGTTTGGAAACCAAGTTCTTGTGCCGTGGAAGTCTTATTCAAGGGATCTTGTATCTGTGGAGTTTTCTAGCCTTTTGAATTGTCTTTGCATTCTGCTTGATTCCTGTCTGGATTAATGCTGTCTTGGATTGCCTGTATTTCTTGGGTGGACATTGCTTTGGGTTACTACTGTTTATGGATTAATACTTTTTGGAACCTTCTGATTTTCTTACAAGCATTTATTTCTTCTGGCTATTTACTAAGCTGTAATAAAAGAAGATTTGATTCTTCACTCTTTGTGTGGTGTGTTTTAAGTCAGGGGGCTTCTTCCGGACCTGGAGTGCAACTCTAAGCTTGGCTGTTGCTCCAAGTAGAATACACTTTGAATTGCTATGAATTTGATCAGCCAAGACCTGCATTAAGCATATGCATTCTAGTTGGGAATACAAGGGTTGAATGAAAAGTAGTGCATCCACCTTCGTTACTCCTCAACAGATGGCAGCACTGGTATGCGGCAAGTACTGGCTTGTTCGGTAGACTCTCCTCTACAGTTCCATTTTGGCAGGAAGCCTTAGCATTGAATGGTTGTTAAAGTGCAAAGTATGTAACCATGCGCAAGACGGTCGATCAATGTGACTTAAGCAACGTGCAGTCATTGAATTCTTGACAGCAGATGGTGTCACCTCAAAGGAGATTCATCAGAGAATGCAAACTGTTTATGGTAATTGTGTTGATGTGAGTACTGTGCGTCGTTGAGGAGTTACGAAGGTGGACGCATTACTTTTCATTCAACCCTCGTAATACTGGATTTCGGCTTTATTTGGAATAAACTCTTTGGAAAATGGGACTTCAATTCATTAGGCTTTCAAGAGGTCTGCTTTAATATGACCATAATTATAACTCAGGGTAAATAAATGTAAAATTAATTAGTGGATATTTTACTCTCAACTCAAATATTCACTGTTAAAGAATAACTTTAAAAAGAGGTTAAAGATGTTCTGAAATGCTCTTTGGATTATATAAAAATTCAACAATTTCAGTTAAGATTTTTTTTTATAAAAGGGCACTAAAAGCTATTTTAATAGTGTTCTGCTGATCCTTCTGAAGGTATGTGAAATGGCAGGGACTTCCAAAAAGACAGGAACCCTATTTTCCCCTCTAAAAGGAAAGACGTTGTCTAAAGCTTCATCCATACTTCATGTTTGTTGAATTCTTCTAGTGGATTGGCCATTTGAGCGATTCCTTATGCAAGGAATCTAGAGAGTACACTTCCAAGTTAGGATTTCCACAACTTATCCTGGTCATATTAATGTACCAATCATGTTCATTGAAATTCATTCATTCTACAGAATGATCTGAGAATTCCTGCTGGAATTTAAAATAATAATAATAACTGTTTAGTTTGTTGTACCAATCACCTGTTAGAATGTTCCTGAGAGACTTGGACTGGAATCCTGTTGGTGACATCCATTTACATATCCTGAGTTTATGTACACTACATTTTCCAGGAGCCTGTAGGACAGCGTTTCTCTACCTGGGGATTGGGACCCCTGGGAAGAGGGGTCATGAGGGGGTTTCAGAGGAGTTGCCAAAGACCATCAGAAAACATATATTTCTGATGGTCTTAGGAACCCCTTTGACAGAGAAGGCTGAAGATCTCTCCACCTGTCCTTCTCTTCCTTTTTGGAAACAGACGGTGGATCCTCCCCCTCCCCCCCCCCAAAAGCCCTCCTACGCTGTGATTGGCTGGCCTCTCAGCCAAGGAGAGGGCTGTTTCTGAGACTCTAAGTGGGGAGGGGAGAGCAGGCATCTCGGCGCATGGCAGCATGGTACACATGTGAGGGTGAAGGAGAGCGTGCAAGGCAGGAGGGAGGCCGATGCCAGTGAGTCCCTTCAAGGCATGGGGGTTCTGTGTGCCAAGTTTGGTGCAATTCCGTCATTGGTGGAGTTCAGAATGTTCTTTAATTGTAGGTGAACAATAAATCCCAGCAACTACAACTCCCAAATGGCAAGGTCTATTTTCCCCGAACTCTACCATTGTTCACATTTGGGCACATTATTTGTGCCAAGTTTGGCCCAGATCCGTCATTGTTCGAGTTCACAGTGCTCTCTGGATGTAGATGAACTACAACTCCAAAACTCAAGGTCAATACCCAACAAACCCTTCCAGTACTTTCTGTTGGTCTTGGGAGTTCTGTGTGTACCAAGTTTGTTTCAATTCCATCGCTGGTGGAGTTCAGGTTCTCTTTGATTGTAGGTGAACTATAAATCCCAGCAACTACAACTCCCAAATGGCAAGGTCTATTTTCCCCGAACTCTACCATTGTTCACATTTGGGCACATTATTTGTGCCAAGTTTGGTCCAGATCCATCATTGTTCGAGTTCACAGTGCTCTCTGGATGTAGATGAACTACAACTCCAAAACTCAAGGTCAATACCCAACAAACCCTTCCAGTACTTTCTGTTGGTCTTGGGAGTTCTGTGTGTACCAAGTTTGTTTCAATTCCATCGCTGGTGGAGTTCAGGTTCTCTTTGATTGTAGGTTAACTATAAATCCCAGCAACTACAACTCCCAAATGGCAAGGCCTGTTTTCCCCAAACTCTACCAGTGTTCACATTTGGGTATATCATTGGTGTCAAGTTTGGTCCAGATCCATCATTGTTCGAGTTCACAGTGCTCTCTGGATGTAGGTGAACTACAACTCCCAAACTCAAGGTCAATGCTCAACAAACCCTCCCAGTATTTTCTGTTGGTCTTGGGAGTTCTGTGTGTACCAAGTTTGGTTCAATCCCATTGTTGGTGGAGTTCATGCTAATCTAAGGACTCCCCAGCAAGTGAAGATTTCCCATCACGTAAAGGACAACGAAATCTATAATTCTGTTTTCCATGGCAAAGAACTCAATAAGGTGGTGACCTATTTCTCTACATTGATTTTCAGTGACTGCATGGAGCATATTGTCAAAAGTAGAGGAGGACAAAGGGAAGAGGAAAGAAAATAACACAACAGTCAAGGGTAAAAGTAGCACAGATTTGCATGATATTTGCATGTATATAACATTTCAAAGTACTTAGAAATATATAGTGTTTTAAATAGAGATAGAACACATCTCTTTATGGTAGAGAACACAGTGACTGGGTTAACTGAGGTGACTGTCCAGATTGTCCTCTCCAATGCTAGAAATACAGCTTAACAGTGTAACATTAGAAAATGTTAGACCATTTCCACTCCCTTGGTAGCCACCTTTCCACAAAAGTCAACTGACACTGAAATACAACATTGTCTGAGCTCAGCGAGTGCAGCTATTTTCCGAATGAAGCAGAGAGTGTTTGAAGACAGGGACATCCATAGGAATACCAAGGTGCCTGTTTATAAGGCTATTGTCCTCCCAACCCTGTTATATGCCTGTGAGACGTGGACTGTCTACAGATGCCACATGCAACTCCTGGAATGATTCCATCAGTGCTGCCTCCAGAAAATCCTGCAAATCTTTTGGGAAGACAAGTGGACAAATGTCAGCATGCTGGGAGAAGCAAAGACCACCAGCACTGAAGCGATGGTCCTCCGCCATCAACTCCGCTGGACTGGCCACGTAGTCTGGATGGCCGACCACGGTCTCCCAAAGCAGTTGCTCTACTCCAAACTCAAGAACAGAAAATGGAATGTTGGTGGGCAGGATAAAAGACTTAAAGATGGCCTCAAAGCCAACCTTAAAAACTCTGATATAGACACTGGGAACTGGGAAGCCCTGGCCCTTGAGCGCTCCAGCTGGAGGTCAGGTGTGACCAGCAGTGCTGTAGAGGCACGAATGGAGGGCGAAAGAAATGTGCCAAGAGGAAGGCATATCAAGCCAACCCTGACTGGGACTGCCTTCTACCTGGACACGAATGCCCTTACTGTGGGAGAAGATGCAGATCGAGAATAGGGCTCCACAGTCACCTACGTACTCACTGCCGGTACACTGATCTTGGAAGACAATCCTACTCGGAAAACAAGGGATTGCCTAAGTACTAGTTAACCCAATTGGTTGGAAACTTCATAGCTCTTCTGTGTCTTTACCTTTGAATGGGCCTTGTACTGGAGAGCCGTTCAAACAGAGAATGTGCTCAGAGACTCTCTCTCTGACAAAGGACTACCTTCAGTAAAATAGGACATGCAATTCCCCTGTTTCGACACACATTTACAGCCCTTCTTCCATGTAGCTGCAATGAAGGCAATAAAGATTTGTCATGCCTTGGTTTTCATTCCTCTGCTTCCCTCGGTTGCTAAATTTTAAACTATATTCCTAGAAGCTTTTTCTTTTCTGACTCTAATTGCATCTCAGCGCCCAATCCAAATCAAGGAACTGGAAAGAATGTGCAATGTTCAGTCACTGGAACACTTGTAGTACCCAGCTGTACAATACGCAGAGAACATTTCTGGTATTGTAATGCTATGTTTCAGATTTACAAAAGCTGGACTTCTCCTTGCTTCGGTGTTTTGTGGCAACAACAGGAATTACTTCCCAAAATGGTACATTGGTTGCTATTTATATAAAAGCTAAATATTTGTATCTGAACTGGATTTAAAAATATTTCTGTGTCTACACAAGATGTCCCTGATTTTGAGGCTCCACATGTTGTTTGACACCAACTTCCAGAAGCACAAACCAACACGACCAATGATCAGGGACTCAAGACTGGGAAATAAGGTTCTAAAATGTAGAAACAACTCCCAAATGCCAAGGTCTATTTCTCCAAAGTCCATCAGTGTTCACATTTGTGCATATTGAGTATTTGTGCCTGAAAAAAGGTGGCGGTGGAGGACGAGGAAGCAGGGCCTCAGGGCCAGGAGAGCGCCTGCTGGGCCGTTGCGAGCCGTTCCCCCCTCCGCTTGCCTCCTGGCGTGTAGCCTTCCTGTTTGATGCAGGGCAGAGAGGAAAGCAATGCCCACAAGGGAGCACAAAGTTGTGGTTTAGATAAATAATTAGGCTTTTTGGATAAAGAAGACATATGGGACCAAATTTTGAGAGAAAAAAATCTCCATAATTTATAATAGACTTCTGGATTGGACCACAGAAACGGAAGTAATAAAAGAATGTATGATCAAATGGGCTGAGAATGTAGGCAGATCAATAAAATACAAAGAATGGGAACAAATTTGGACAAAAAAGATTAAATATACTTACTCAACAGATCTACAAGATGACTGGCTCAAAATGTTTTATAGGTGGTATATGACGCCACAAAAATTAGGCATAATGTATGGCAATGTCCAAAACAAATGTTGGAAATGTGAATTACAAATAGGAACATTCTTCCATATCTGGTGGACATGCCCAGACATTAAAGTATATTGGAAAATTGGAAAATGATACAGAGAATGTGTGAGAAAATTCTCACACAGAGAATAACAGACGAAGAAATAGAGTTAGATCAGAATAAGGATATTTTATTTACTTACCTTACTACTGCAACAAGAATAGCTTTTGCAAAAAAAATGTAATCAAAGAGAAATAGCAACAAAAGAAGAGTGGATAAACAAAATTAATGAAATCCGAGATATGGATAAATTAACCTTTGCACTAAAAGACTCATACGGAAGACCAATGAAGAAAACAGATTGGAAGTTGTTTGAAGAATACTTATCACTAATGAAAACTGGAAAAGATACGAAAGAAGAGAAAGAAGAAAGTTGAGAAGACAAAAATCTTAAAGACAGGAAGATATAATACCAGGAACCATGGAGAAGAAGATTGGGAAGTCAAAAATCCCCTGCACAACTTATACCCCCCACCCTCCTACTTCCCTCCCAGATCTCCCTAACTTCTCTAAGTTCCGTCCATATCCCTCCCAAACCAGCACCAATCCCCAATCCTAACCCTTTCACCTCTTATCCTACCTTTCTTACCCTTATTTTATCCTACCTCTATCCCGGAACCCCATTTCATTTTATTCTACAATGTAAGAAAACACTTTAATAAAAATTATTTTTTAAAAAAGTTGTGGTTCTTGGGAGTGGGGAGGTGGGCAAGTCAGCCCTGACCGTGCAGTTCTTCACCGGGACCTTCATCGAGAAGTACGACCCCACCATTGAAGACTTCTACCAGAAGGAGATTGAAGTGGACTGCTCCCCGTCAGTGCTGGAAATCCTGGATACGGCAGGGACAGAACGGTTTGCCTCCATGCGTGATCTCTACATTAAGAATGGCCAGGGATTCATCCTAGTTTACAGTTTGGTCAACCAACAGTTCTTTCAGAACATCAAGCCAATGCGGGGCCAAATTGTGCATGTGAAGCAATATGAGAAGGTGCCCCTGATCCTGGTGGGCAACAAGGTTGACCTGGAGTCGGAGTGGGAGCTCCTGTCTGCCAAGGGCTGGGCCCTGGATCAGGAGTGGGGCTGCCCCTTCATGGAGACCTCCGCCAAGAGCAAGACAATGGTGGATTTATTTATTTGTCATGTCAGGGCAACCAGTCAATTGTATTACATTTCTAACAGAACAAAACAAACAATCAGAAAAAATACAAAATTTGCGAGTTTGGTAGTTGATTAAATGTCCTGTGACCAGTATCTGGCCACTTGGAGTGCCTCTGGTGTTACTATAAGAAGGTCCTCCATTGTGTATGTGGCAGGGCTCCAGCTGCATTGCAGCAGGTGGTCAGTGGTTTGCTCTTCTCCGCATTTGCATGTTGTGGATTCCACTTTGTAGCCCTATTTCTTGAGGTTGGCTCTGCATTTCGTGGTGCCAGAGCGCAGTGTGTTCAGCGCCTTCCAAGTCGCCCAGTCTTCTGTGTGCCCAGGGGGGAGTCTCTCATTTGGTATCAGCTACTGGTTGAGGTTCTGGGTTTGAGCCTGCCACTTTTGGACTCTCGCTTGCTGAGGTGTTCCAGCAAGTGTCTCTGGAGATGTTAGAAAACTATTTCTTGATTTAAGTTATTGACGTGCTGGCTGATATCCAAACAGGGGATGAGCTGGAGATGTCTCTGCCTTGGTCCTTTCATTATTGGCTGCTACTTCCTGACGGATGTCAGGTGGTGCAATACCGGCTGAACAGTGAAATTTCTCCAGTGGTGTAGGGTGCAGACACCTCGTAATAATGCGGCATGTCTCATTAAGAGCCACATCTGCTGTTTTAGTGTATGGTGGATGAACTGTTTGTGGAGATAGTGAGGCAAATGAACTATGCATCCTTGTCTGAAAAGCAGGACCAGTGTTGCACAACCTGCATCGTCCAGTGAGCGAGAGAAAGCAGGACCTCAATCATGGTCATACAGAGCAGATAAAACTCAGAGGAGATTTGCACAGATGCTGCTTTGGAGAACCCTTTTCCAGCCCAGGCTGCAAAACTGAGCCTCAATCTGCCCTGTTGCTCTTTTGTGCCCATTTCCAGACATCGAGTGCAAGGCAAACACTTAAAAGAGGGTGAGAGGCAGCCACGGAGGCCCTTTCCTCGGCCAGCGACAGAAAAACACTTAGCATGTTTCCCATACATTTTGGAATATCTGTTCTTTCTATCTCTTGAATCCTCTCTTTGGTTACTTGTTCTTATTTTTAAGAAATAGCTTTCTGAATTCCTATTAATGACTAATATGCAGCGATTTTTAAAAATATTTCATTTTCTTTAATTGAGAGAATTTGTGCCAAGTTTGGTCCAGATCCATCATTGTTTGAGTTCACAGTGCTTTCTGCATGTAGGTGAACTACAATTCCAAAATTCAAGGTCAATGCCTACCAAACTCTTCCAAAATTTTCTGTTGGTCAGGGGAGTTCTGTCTGCCAGATTTGGTTCAATTCAATAATTGGTGGAGTTCAGAATGCTCTTTGATTTTAGGTGAACTATAAATCCCAACAACTATAACTCCCAAATGAAAAAATCAATCCCCAACCCCACCAATATTCAGATTTGGGCATATTGGGTATTTGCGCGAAATTTCATCCAGAGAATGAAAATACATCCTCCACATCAGATATTTACATTACAATTGGCCACGGTAGTCCATGCTCTGGTTACATCCCGTATAGACTACTGCAACGCTCTCTACGTGGGGTTGCCTCTGAAGACTGCTCGGAAGCTTCAAATGGTCCAACGATTGGCAGCCAGGATGTTAACAGGAGCGGCACTCAAGGAGCACACAACTCCTCTGTTGCGCCAGCTCCACTGGCTGCCAATTTGCTACCGGGCACAATTCAAAGTGCTGGCTTTAGCCTTTAAAGCCCTAAACGGTTCTGGCCTGACCTACCTGTTCGAACACATCTCCTCCTATGAACCAGTTAGGACATTAAGATCGTCTGGGGAGGCCCTGCTCTCGGTCCCGCCGGCTTCACAAGCACGCCTGGCAGGGACGAGGGACAGGGCCTTCTCAGTGGTGGCCCCTCGGCTGTGGAACGCCCTTTCTACAGATATCAGATCAGCCCCCTCCCTATTGGCTTTCCGGAGGAAAGTGAAGACTTGGCTATTTGAACAGGCATTCGACTAGGCAGTGTAATCGATTATCGGAACACGGAATAATGGATAATGAGACTGGATTCTGATTCTATTGATGAGACCTGACGGATTTGTTATACTGATGTATTGATGTTTGATGTTTAATTAATTGTTATGCTATTGCTTTTAAATGTCCAATGATTTTGTATTGTGTATATTGAAACTGTTGTTGTTAACTGCTCTGAGTCGCCTAAGGGCTGAGAAGAGCGGTATACAAATAAAGTAAATAAAATAAATAAATAATTTCATTAACAGTAGCAAAATTACAGTTATGAAGTAGCAATGAAAATGATGTTATGGTTGGGGGTCTCCACAACATGAAGGACTGAATTAAGGGATCATGGCTAGGCCTGGATAACAACGCAAAAATTTGTTTCTAAAATCGATTTGTAATTGGGTTTTTTTTTTGTTTCGATATTTAAAATAATTACAAAACTTTCCCAAAAAAATGTTTCGGTATTTACGAAATTTCGTAAATATTTACAAAACATTTTGTAAAGATGGCGCCCTTTTTTTTCAATATTTTTTACATATTTTTTAAATTTAATTATTAATTTAGTAGAATAGGGATTAATTATTATTAATTATTATTAAGGAGGAAAGGCAGGCACTCACTCTGGCGGGCCCTCTCGCTCGCCGCTCGCTCGCCCCTCTCGCTCGCTCGCCGCTCGCTCGCCCCTCTCGCTCCAGCAGACAAGAGTTCTTCCTCCCACCCTGAACATTATTCCACAGATATATCAACCCCACTTGCCTAGTTTCCAACAGACCTCACAACCTCTGAGGATGCCTGCCATAGATGTGGGTGAAATGTCAGGAGAGAGTGCTTCCGCCCCTCTCGCTCGCCGCTCGCTCGCCCCTCTCGCTCGCCCCTCTCAGCAAGCATCGGCAGGCGGCCATCTTACGTATTTCCGAAATGGACGGAAATACAAAATTTTTTGGCGCCTGCCGTTTCGATATTTAAAAACACTTCCAGGTTAAAAAAAATGTTTTGTAATCGTTTCGTAATTCAAAAATTAACGAATTTTTTAACGAATTACGAATTAACGAAACGAATTGACCAGCCCTAATCATGGCATTAGGAAGGTTGAGAAACACTGCTTTAGAAATATGAAAACTAGCATTACCATCACACTGAATTGTGACTCTGCACTATGTGAAGCGGTATATGTTTTAGTCTATCCTGTATCTCCTATCATAAACTTTATTGGAGTGACTCAGAGTTCTAGTATTCTGGGGATTGGGGGATGGAGAAAAATACTTTTCTCTGCTCATTTTCTCCATGAAATGCATAAATTTAAATGAAACACAACCCTGGATAAAGTCAAATATCACATGCTCCCTTGCTGCCGCCCAAATGTTGCCCAAGGCTCCCGTTTTATGTGCACCAAAGACAACACGATAATAAACTGCACAAAGATGAAGTCGCTTTTATGATGCTCATTTTTATTTCACTAATCTAGATGGCCAATGACCTTGCTGGTGACTAAAATAGGATGCCATTTCCTGTGAACATCTATAATTAATAAGTATCAAAGCAGTTACATTTCCTCAGGTTTCATGCTTTCAAATTGACATCAAATCCAAAGCCTGTTTATTCCCCACCACTAAGGCGAGCTGAAAAAATTATGAGCGCACTCGTGTAAACTGTGGCATTCGTGCTGGATTTGCAAACATTTCATCATTGTGTTGACATGAACTATCTTTGGAATTCTTTTCTGTCTGTGTTGAAATAAAAGAACATAATGGGTCAAGAACTTTCAGTCACAACTGATGTTGATACACAAGGCAGATATTCATATGTTTAGTCACTACAAGCACAGGGAGACATCCTTGTCATTTTTTTCCCTGTGAAAGTAACTCTTGAAGCTAAGGCCGCACCTACACCATCCATCTATCTATCCATCTATCCATCTATTCATCTATCCATCTATCCATCCATCCATCCATCCATCCATCCCTCCCTCCCTCCCTCCCTCCCTCCCTCCATCCATCCATCCATCCATCCATCCATCCATCCATCCATCTATCTATCTATCTATCTATCTATCTATCTATCTATCTATCTGCTATATTTATACTCCTCCCTTCTCACCCCAAAGGGAACTCGTAGTTTGTAAGACCCAAAGGGTTTATAAACTATGGCAAAAATTCAATGCCACATCATGCACATAACAATAAACATGCCATATAAAATTATAAAAGTTAAAAAAAATAAAACAGTTAAAATATAAAACAGTAATACAGATTAAAAACATACTGAGGGTTGAATGAAAAACAATGCCTCCACCTTTGTAACTCCTCAACAGAACTAGTATGGTATGCAGCAGGTACTGGCTTAATCATAGAATCATAGAATCATAGAATCAAAGAGTTGGAAGAGACCTCATGGGCCATCCAGTCCAACCCCATTCTGCCAAGAAGCAGGAATATTGCATTCAAATCACCCCTGACAGATGGCCATCCAGCCTCTGTTTAAAAGCTTCCAAGGAAGGAGCCTCCACCACACTCCGGGGCAGAGAGTTCCACTGCTGAACGGCTCTCACAGTCAGGAAGTTCTTCCTAATGTTCAGATGGAATCTCCTTTCTTGTAGTTTGAAGCCATTGTTCCGTGTCCTAGTCTCCAAGGAAGCAGAAAACAAGCTTGCTCCCTCCTCCCTGTGGCTTCCTCTCACATATTTATACATGGCTATCATATCTCCTCTCAGCCTTCTCTTCTTCAGGCTAAACATGCCCAGTTCCCTAAGCCGCTCCTCATAGGGCTTGTTCTCCAGACCCTTGATCATTTTAGTCGCCCTCCTCTGGACACTTTCCAGCTTGTCAATATCTCTCTTGAATTGTGGTGCCCAGAATTGGACACAATATTCCAGATGTGGTCTAACCAAAGCAGAATAGAGGGGTAGCATTACTTCCTTAGATCTAGACACTATGCTCCTATTGATGCAGGCCAAAATCCCATTGGCTTTTTTTGCCGCCACATCACATTGTTGGCTCATGTTTAACTTGTTGTCCACGAGGACTCCAAGATCTTTTTCACACGTACTGCTCTCGAGCCAGGCGTCCCCCATTCTGTATCTTTGCATCTCATTTTTTCTGCCAAAGTGGAGTATCTTGCATTTGTCACTGTTGAACTTCATTTTGTTAGTTTTGGCCCATCTCTCTAATCTGTCAAGATCGTTTTGAATTCTGCTCCTGTCCTCTGGACTATTGGCTATCCCTCCCAATTTGGTGTCGTCTGCAAACTTGATGATCATGCCTTCTAGCCCTTCATCTAAGTCATTAATAAAGATGTTGAACAGGACCGGGCCCAGGACGGAACCCTGCGGCACTCCGCTCGTCACTTCTTTCCAAGATGAAGAGGAAGCATTAGTGAGCACTCTCTGTGTTCGTCCACTTAACCAATTACAGATCCACCTCACCGTAGTTTTGCCTAGCCCACATTGGACTAGTTTCCTTGCCAGAAGGTCATGGGGGACCTTGTCGAAGGCCTTACTGAAATCCAGGTACGCTACATCCACGGCATTCCCCGCATCTACCCAGCTTGTAGCTCTATCGAAGAAAGAGATCAGATTAGTCTGGCATGACTTGTTTTTGATAAATCCATGTTGACTATTAGCGATGACTGCATTTGTTTCTAAGTGTTTGCAGACCGCTTCCTTAACAATCTTTTCCAGAATCTTGCCCGGTATCGACGTGAGGCTGACCGGACGGTAGTTGTTTGGGTCATCCTTTTTTCCCTTCTTGAAGATTGGGACCACATTGGCCCTCCTCCAATCTGCTGGAACTTCTCCCGTTCTCCAAGAACTCTCAAAGATGGTTGCCAATGGTTCCGAAATGACTTCCGCTAGTTCCTTCAGTACTCTTGGGTGTAGTTGATCTGGCCCTGGGGACTTGAACTCATTAAGAGCGGCCAGGTATTCCTGGACGACTTCTTTCCCAATTTGGGGTTGGATGTCCTCCAATCCCTCATCCACTCCATCTTGCTGAGGTTGAAGACTCTCTTTTTGTGAGAAGACCGAGGCAAAGAAGGCATTAAGTAGTTCTGCCTTTTCCCTATCCCCTGTCAGCATTGCCCCATCTTCTCCTCGAAGAGGTCCTATCGCCTCCTTGTTTTTCCTTTTTCTACTGACATAAGAATAGAAGCCCTTTTTATTGTTTTTAATGTCCCTGGCAAGTCTGAGCTCGTTTTTTGCTTTAGCTTTGCGGACCTTTTCCCTACAGGTGTTGGCTATTTGTTTGAATTCTTCTTTGGTGATTTCTCCCTTTTTCCACTTCTTGTGCATGTCTCTTTTGTGTCTTAGCACAGTTAGAAGTTCTTTGGACATCCATTCTGGCCTCTTTGCACTTGTCCTATTTTTTCTCTTTGTTGGCACGGTTTGCAATTGCGCCTTGAGTATTTCACTCTTGAGAAGTTCCCATCCATCCGTAGCTCCCTTGTCTTTTAGTATCTGTGTCCACGGAATGCTGCTCAGCGTTTCCTTCATTTTTTGGAAATCAGCTCTCCTAAAGTCCAAAATGCGGGTTTGACTTGTCTTAGTTTCGGCCTTCCTTTGTACCTCAAATTGCAGGAGCACATGGTCACTTGCCCCTAAGGATCCTACCACTTCGACCGCATCGATCAGGTCCTCCACATTTGTTAGGATGAGATCAAGAGTAGCCAATCCCCTTGTTGCCTCTTCTACCTTCTGGACCATGAAATTGTCTGCAAGGCAAGCGAGAAATTTGTTGGACCTTGTACTCTTGGCCGAGTTTGTTTTCCAGCAAATATCGGGATAGTTGAAATCGCCCATGACTACTACATCTCTTTTCTGTGCCTGTTTGGTCAACTGTTGGCAGAAGACTTCATCAAGATCTTCCTCCTGGCTTGGGGGTCTGTAGTAGACGCCTACAACGACATCTTTTTGAGTCCCAGTTCCCTTGATTCTTATCCAGATGATTTCAAGCTGGTTTCCCAGATTGCTGTCTTGAATTTCTTCTGCAGCATAAGAGTTTTTGACATATAAGGCTTGTTCAGTAGACTCTCCTCTACAGTTCCATTTTGGCAGGAAGCCTTAGCATTGAATGCTTCTGTTGTTAAAGTGTGAAGTATGGAACCCTGCGCAGATGGTCGGTCAATGCGACTTAAGCAACGTGCAGTCACTGAATTATTGACAGCAGAAGGTATCATCCCAAAGAAGCTGTTTATGGTGATTGTGTTGATGTGACTAATGTGCATCGTTGAGCAAATAAATTTAGAGATGTTGAGGTGGGAACATCTCACTTGTGTGGCAAACAAAGAGTTGTGACAGCAACCACCGAGTTTCACAAGCAAAAGTTTGACAGATTGATTCAGGACAATCATTGTATCACTCAGAGAGAAATTTCAAGCATAATCGGAATTTCACAAGAATGTGTGGGTCACATTATTGCTTTGCTTGGTTAGAAGAAGATCTGTGTACAATGGGTACCCAGGATGAGAGAACTGTGAGGCGCTGGTTGCAGAACCAGAGTGTCGACTTCTTCTGTGACAGCTTCAGAAAATTTGTTCACTGTAGGCAGAAATGTATCCAATTGTCTGGTGATTATGTGGAAAAGTGAATAGTGGTAGTTAAAGAGCACATTCTAAGGATTATTTCTGCGTTTGATTTATTAAAATATTCCCATCCAAACTCAAGTAATGAAGATGGAGGCATTAATTTTCATTCCTTGTACAATGTGTCAAGTCATGATTTCCAAACTTCTTATGTTTTCCTATAGTTATTATTCAGACTTCTAGGTTAGAATGATATAGTAGCTAAAGTGCTACCTCCCTAACCCTCACTAGCAAGCAGTCACCCGATCCCCTCCCTAGTTGAAACAACCTAAATCCATGATAGAATATAATCTTATGGGTTGTTATCATGGTTGCATGCTGCAAGTAACTTCTGGTTTCTTCTGGTTTGAGATAATCAGCCATCTACAAAGACGTTGCCCAGGGGATGCCCGGATATGTTGCAATCCTGCAGGGAAGCTTCTCTCATTCTCTGTTGCTGAGTATGTATGCCAAGTGTGGGACACATCTCACCATACTAAAACAGTGGGTGTGCCTCTTAATGAAATATGCTGCATTATTACAGGATGTCTATGCCTACACCACTGGAGTAATTATATTGTTTAGCCGGTATTGCACCACCTGACATCCACTGGGAAGTAGCAGCTAATAATGAAAGGAGCAAGGCAGTTACATTTTCGGCCCACCCTCCTTTTGAATATCTGGAGTAAAACAACTACTTTCAAAATAAAGACTACCCTGTCGCACCTCAGAGTAGAACCAACTTTCTTAAGACACCAAAGAACCCACCAGCAGTTGTCTTTGTAGTTTTATTTAAAATAAAAGATAAAAAGTTCAAAAAGCAAAAGTATATTTCAAAAGATCAATCCAAGGTAACATAGGCAAACAAGATCCATGAAGACACAGGCAAGGCAAAGTCCCTTAAGTGTATGACAAAGTCCTGAAACATGAACATGAAAAGCTACAAGATAAATCCCAAAGACTCTTGGTTAAAGCGTGAAGTTGCTCTGACACTGAGGCACATTCAAACAGTTCCTATGGCCTTGGGCCTCTCTCTCTCGCCTCCCGGCGATCCTGACACTCCTTCGCACTTTTAATTCCAAGTGATCAGTCCTATCTAAATAACTGACCCCATCAAGGTTAAATCCCTCATTAGCTGGCTGAGAACTATCCTCCTTTTCTACATCCTCCCTTCCTTCATCAGATACCTGGCTCTCAGTCTCAGAAGTTTCACTTTCCCCAGCGTCAACCCTTGCTGTGGAAAACAACTGAACTTCTGCCCCCTGGTCCTGGTCTTCCTCGTCTAACACAGGAACATCCTTGCTTTCCATCTGATCATTCCCATCAGAATCATTGATACTATCACTCTGTGATTCCAGCTGAGTCCCAACACACCCAATGAAACAGAAAATAACACTTTCATCCCATTAACAAAAGGATTCGGAAGTCTCGGAAGTTTCGAAAAGTTTTGAAAAAAAATTCTGTGAAAATCGGAATTGACTTTAGAATCAAACCACCAGCACCCCCCACATCTGAAAGGAGTTTTGAACCATTTTTTGTGGATCAACCAAGCCTAGTAGTCGGGCAACAAACTCCCACAAAAAGTGTGCAAAACATGCACCTTTGTGGTTTGTGTAAACTTCATCTGGGCCTCTGAACTTGTCTGCACAGAAAATCACTTTCTTCAAACTGGTTTGAAACTGCAATTAAATGGTCAGTGTAGATGTGCCTCAAGATGAGAACCAGTGATGGTGACCAGATCAAGAATCCAACCGAGGATGAACATGTGCCAGCTTGGGTCCTTACAGAAGAGTCAAAGGTTTGTGATCCAACCAGAACTAAGACGTTAGCAAAAGCTAGAGTCAGGAATTGGAGCTGTCTACACATTTCTTTCATTCTTGGACTCCTAAAGAACATTCCAGATAAGATCTTGAGTATTTCAAAAACGGAATGTGGACCTGTCAGCCAACTCTACTATTTCATTTCTCATTTTCCCCATCCAGAGTGTTTTCATAAGAATGGCCTGGGTGACCTTAGGTACGCCATTCTTTCTCAGTCTTAGAGGAAGGGAATTGCAAATGTCCTTTGAACATATATATTGCTAAGAACAATTCGTGATAAGATTGGCATAAATTGGAGCTAATTTGAAGGCAAGGGAACAAGAACAAAAGATGGAGTCAAGCAGCCAACATTCCTTGAAATGATTACTTACGCAGGCAAGCAGAAAGAAAAAAGTCTGATATCAGTGAATCCCACTTGAACTGTTGGAGAGCTTTTTCTCTCTGTCGAAATTCAGTGAATTGAAGTCCCGTTGTCTTCTTTTCGTCTCTCTGCACATAATAAGGGTAGATAATTTTGCAAGGCCATTTGCATTGACTGTAATGGAAGGTATCACCAAAGGGGGAAGCAGAAGGAGAACCATTGAAATGTCTTCCCATTTGTCTTGGTGTGCCAGCGCCCACTTGACCAGAATATCCAAGGAGCTATTTGCTGCAAGAAATGTTGAATTATAACAATGTTAATATTCCTAAGGACTCTGTTAAGAGCAAGTGTCAGGCATTTTTTCATCAGCCAAAGTGGCTGAAGTCACTGCGACCCATCTTTCTTATACGTTTTAGGTGACATTTGACTCCTCTGCATCATTACCCAGTACTTTGCGTTCCCTTCCCAGCACGGATCTGTTGAGCATGTGTGTGTGTGTGTGTGTTGAAGTCTCTTAAAACCTATAATTTCCAGACACTGACCTTCCCTGCTAAGATTCAGAGTAATGAGCTTTCCAACCGAATTTGAACTTTCGCTTGCAAAGATTGTGAGTTAATTAATATCATCCCACATTCACAGACTTTAATTTTGGGGCTCTGGCAGGTGCTGGAGTAAAATAAATCCCTCTCTTAAGTGAACTGGGTCTCCCATCATGTCTTAATGCCTCCATTTCTACAGGTGTCAAGTTTGATTCTAATAGACCTGGCCCTCTAACCTCATTTGCAGGAAGATTGTCATTACTGACCAGGTTTTTTTTTTTTTGTATCAGGAGTGACTTGAGAAACTGCAAGTCACTTCTGGTGTGAGAGAATTGTCCATCTTCAAGCATGTTACCCAGGGGACGCCTGGATGTTTGATGTTTTACCATCCTTGTGGAAGTCTTCTCTCATGCCCCTTATGTCTGCGCCCTGCACCACTGGAGAAATTACACTGTCTAGCCGGTATCGCACCACCTGAAATCCGCCGGGAAGTGAAAGGGCCAAGGCAGAGACACATCCAGCTCATCCCCTGTTTGGGTATCAGCCAGCACGTCAATGGCTTAAATCAAGACATAGTTTTCTAAGATCTACAGAGACACTTGCTGGAACACCTCAGCGAGCGAGAGTCCAAAAGTGGCAGGCTCAAACCCAGAACCTCAACCAATGGCTGATACCAAATGAGAGACTCCCCCCTGGGCACACAGAGGACTGGGCGACTTGGAAGGCGCTGAACAGACTGCGCTCTGGCACCACGAGATGCAGAGCCAACCTTCAGAAATGGGGCTACAAAACGGATTCCTGATGGCTCTTGGGGATTTTCCCGCCACCTCGGTTGGTGATCCTGTTGATGCCCTGGTGTCTCTCTGGAACGGGGAGATGACTAGGGCAATAGACACGATTGCTCTGGAACGTCCCCTCTCAAGTAGCCGAGCTAAACCAGCTCCTTGGTTCAATGAGGAGCTGGCAGCGATGAAGCGAAGGAAGAGGAGACTAGAGCGCGTGTGGCGTTCGGACCCGAGCAAGTTAAATCGAACACGGTTTGTTGCCCTTCTAAGGGCATATGCCGTGGCAATAAAGGCGGCAAAGAAATCTTTCTTTGCGGCCAATATTGCGTCCGCAAAGAACCGTCCGGCGGAGTTGTTTCGAGTTGTCAGAGGTCTATTAAACCACACCATTCCGGATGGGAACCCTGACAACTCAACGGCCCCATTCTGTACTGTGCTGGTCAAAGACCGTAATAAATCATTGATTGATTGATTGAACTCGACGGCCCGCTGTGAAGCATTTGCTCGGTTCTTTGTGGACAAAGTCGCTTTAATCCGTTCCCTGTTGGTCCTGCTGGATCTCTCAGCGGCCTTCGATACCGTCGACCACGGTATCCTTCTGGGACGCCTCGCGGGAATGGGTCTTGGTGGCACTGCTCTGCAGTGGCTCAGGTCCTTCCTAGAGGGTCGTACCCAGAAGGTGTTGATGGGGAACAACTGCTCGTCCTCACAACCATTGTCTTGTGGGGTCCCGCAGGGTTCAATACTGTCCCCCATGTTGTTTAACATCTACATGAAGCCGTTGGGAGAGATCATCCGGAGTTTCGGGGTGCAGTGTTATCTGTACACAGATGATGTCCAACTCTGTCACTCCTTTCCACCCACTACTAAGGAGGCTGTTCAGGTCCTGAACCGGTGCTTGGCCACTGTGTCAGACTGGATGAGGGCTAACAAATTGAAACTGAATCCAGACAAGACAGAGGCACTCCTGGTCAGTCGAAAGGCCGAACAGGGTATAGGGTTACAGCCTGTGTTGGACGGGGTCACACTCCCCCTGAAGACGCAGGTTCGCAGCTTGGGTGTGATCCTGGATTCATTGCTGAGCCTGGAGCCCCAGGTCTCGGCGGTGACCAGGGGAGCATTTGCACAGCTTAGGCTCGTGCGCCAGCTGCGCCCGTATCTCGGGAAGTCTGACTTGGCCACGGTAGTCCACGCTCTGGTTACATCCCGTATAGATTACTGCAATGCGCTCTACGTGGGGCTGCCCTTGAAGACTGCCCGGAAGCTTCAGATGGTCCAGCGTTCGGCAGCCAGGTTGCTAACAGGAGCGGCACTCAGGGAGCACACCACTCCTCTGTTGAGCCAGCTCCACTGGCTGCCAATCTGCTACCGGGCACAATTCAAGGTGCTGGCATTAGCCTACAAAGCCCTAAACGGTTCCGGCCCCACTTACCTCTCTGAACGCATCTCCACCTATGAACCAACATGGACATTAAGATCGTCCGGGGAGGCCCTGCTCTCGGTCCCGCTTGCATCACAGGCACGGTTGGCGGGGACGAGAGACAGGGCCTTCTCGGTGGTGGCCCCTCGGCTATGGAATGCCCTACCCATAGACATCAGACAGGCCCCTTCGCTGCTGGCGTTTCGGAAGAAGGTTAAGACCTGGCTCTACGAGCAAGCGTTTGGCTGAATAGTGCAACTGAACATAGGAAGACGGTAAAACTGAACATAGGAATGGCACAAGGATTATGAGAATGGATTTTGCTCTGTTATCGAGGCGTCATGAATTGATAATAATTGTTGATTTTGCTATTGTGTATGATGTGTTTTAACTGTTTATTGTTGTGATAACCTGCACTGTGTAAACCGCATTGAGTCGCCTAATTAGGCTGAAAAACGCGGTATAGAAATAAAGCAAATAAATAAATAAATAAATACAAAGTTGAATCCATGAAATACGAGTGCGGAGAAGAGCAAACTACAGACCACCTGCTGCAATGTACCCTGAGCCCTGCCACATGCACAATGGAGGACCTTCTTGCAGCAACACCAGAAGCACTCCAAGTGGCCAGATACTGGTCAAAGGACATTTAATCAACTACCAAACTCACAAATTTTGTATTTTCTCTGTTTGTTTGCTTTGTTCTGTTAGAAATGTAATATGTTTGACTGGCTGCCCTGACACGGGAAATAAAATGCCCCTGCATGGGGAGCTGGAGCTGACAGAGGGAGCTCCATCCATTTTCTCGGGATTTGAATCACTGACCTGTCAATGCCAGCACAAGGGTTTAACCGATTGTGCCACTGGGGGCTCCAGATGAAGCATGGTGTAATGATTTGAGTGTTCGACTATGACTCTTGACAACCGGGATTGAACCCCGGTTTGGCCATGAAACCCAGAAGTCAGAAATGACTTGAAGGCATGCAGCAATATTGAAGAGTGAGGAACATCTCTCGTACACGAAGTAAATGTGTTTTCAGTAAGGCCCTCAACAAGACCCCCATGACCTTCTGGCAAACAAACTAGTCAAACATGGGCTAGGCAAAACTAGCCATTGTTATTATTCATTCGTTCAGTCACTTCCAACTCTTCGTGACCTCATGGACCAGCCCACACCAGAGCTCCTTGTCGGCCATGGCCACCCCCAGCTCCTTCAGAGTCAAGCCAGTCACTTCAAGGATGCCATCCATCCATCTTGCCCTTGGTTGGCCCCTCTTCCTTTTTCCTTCCATTTTCCCCAGCATCCTTGTTTTCTCTAAGCTTTCCTGTCTTCTCATGATGTGGCCAAAGTGCTTCAATCTTTGCCTCTGATATCCTTCCCTCCAATGAGCAGTTGGGCTTTATTTCCTGGAGGGTGGACTGGTTGGATCTTCTTGCTGCCCAAGGCACTCTCAGAACTTTCCTCCAACACCACAGTTCAAAGGCATCTCTCTTCCTTCGCTCAGCTTCCCTAAGGTCCAGCTCTCACATCCATTGGTTACTACGGGGAATACCATTGCTTTGACTATGCGGATCTTCATTGCCAGTGTGATGTCTCTGCTCTTCACTATTTTATCAAGATGGGCCATTGTTTTCCTCCCAAGAAGGAAAAGTCTTCTGATTTCCTGGTTGCACTCTGTGTCTGCAGTCATCTTAGCACCAAGAAATACAAAGTCTGTCACGGCCTGCAAGTTT
Source organism: Anolis sagrei (assembly GCF_037176765.1). Lineage (NCBI taxonomy): Eukaryota > Metazoa > Chordata > Lepidosauria > Squamata > Anolidae > Anolis > Anolis sagrei. Next base: position 38,675,142 of record NC_090028.1, read on the forward strand.
TCTCCCCCTATTTGCCAGTTATCAATCAGTCTTGTTGCTATAATCTTGGGGTTTTTTTATGTTTAGCTGCAACCCTGCTTTTGCACTTTTCTTCTTTCACCTTGATTAGAAGGCTCCTCGGCTCCTCCTCACTTTCGGCCATCAAAGTGGTATCATCTGCATATCTAGAGTTGTTAATGTTGTAATTCTAGGGTGATTGAATTCTGAAACAGAATTGGGAATCATCCTGGAAAGAAGTGATGAGTGAAGTGCCACAAGCAGGGTTCCGTCCTGGGCCCGGTCCTGTTCAGGGTCTTCATTCATGACTTAGATGAAGGGTTGGAAGGCAGGATCATCAAGTTTGCAGACGACACCAAATTGAGAGGGAGAGCCAAAACTCTAAAGGACAGGAGCAGGATTCAAAATGATCTTAACAGATTAAAGTAATGGGCCAAAACTAACAAAATGAAGTTCAACAGGGACAAATGCAAGATATTCCACTTAGGCAGAAAAAAATGAAATGCTAAGATACAGAATGGGAGACGTGTGGCTCGAGAGAGGGCATGTGAAAAAGATCTTGGAGTCCTCGTGGACAACAAGTTAAACACAAGCCAACTATGTGATATGGCGGCAAAAAAGGCCAACAAGATTTTGGCTGCATCAATAGGAGCCCAGTGTCTAGATCCAGGGAAGTCATGCTATCCTTCTATTCTGCCTTGGTTAGACCACACCTGGAATATTGTGTCCAATTCTGGGCACCACAACTGAAGGGAGATGTTGACAAGCCGGAATGTGTCCAGAGGAGGGCAACTCAAATGATCAACGGTCTGGAGAATAAGCCCTATGAGGAGTGGCTTAAAGAGCTGGGCATGTTTAGCCTGAAGAAGAGAAGGCTGAGAGGAGACATGATAGCCATGTATAAGTATGTGAGAGGAAGTCATACGGAGGAGGGAGCAAGCTTGTTTTCTGCTGCCCTGGAGACTAGGTCTGAACGCATCTCCCTCTACATCCCGCCTCGGAGTTTAAGATCATCTGGGGAGGCCCTGCTCTCGGCCCCACCTCTATCACAAGTGAGGTTGGTGGAGACAAGGAGCAGGGCCTTCTCGGTGGTGGTCTCTCACCTGTAGAATTCACTCCCCAGGGAAATTAGGTCATCGACTTCCCTCCTCTCTTTTAGAAGGAAATTAAAAACATGGATATGGGACCAGGCTTTTGGGTAATCTGGCAGCTAGACAAAGGACAATGACGACTAGAATTGATAGGATTTCACAATATGGAATGAATTTACGGACTCTGAGCTGGCGAACATTGAGCATTAGATTGGTTTTATTGATTATGATGTATAATTGATTGTTTTAATTGTTTATAATTGCTGTTTATATATGTTTTATCTTATTGTTGTGTTGGCATCGAATTGTGCCTTTTGTAAGCCGCCCTGAGTCCCCCCTTGGGGGTTGAGAAGGGCGGGGTAGAAATGCGCGAAATAAAAAATAGGACATGGAACAATGGCTTCAAACTACAAGAAAGGAGATTCCACCTGAACATTCGGAAGAACTTTCTGACTGTGAGAGCTGTTCAGCAGTGGAACTCTCTGCCCCGGAGTGTGGTGGAAGCTCCTTCTTTGGAGCCTTTTAAACAGAGGCTGGGTGGCCATCTGCCGGGGGTGTTTTAAATGCGATTCTCCTGTCTCTGAGCAAATCAGACTGAGAAAACCCTGGAATAGGTAAAACAAAACTTGGATGGACACAACAACAACATTCTTGAGTTCCATTACACTCCATTTCTAGGTTCAAGAACCTCTCATACATTCAGAAACATATATTATAAGGCAATACAACATTAAAACTTGAAAATCTGTGTAAATAATGCTCAGTGCTCATTCGTACGCTCCCTTTCTCATTACTGCATGGCTTGAAATACACAAAGTAATTTCATTCTCCCAACCTGCATTGTTTAGATAGGATGAAGGCATCAGATATTTCCCCACTAGTGTTTATAGGACTTGAAATTACTTCTACAAAGGAGAACAGCTGAGCTGCCTGCTAAGTAGACATCTTAGAGACTCTAAACAGAGTTGGAAAGTTAAAAAAAAACCTGGCAGTATATACACACACACACACACACACTAGACATGTAGCCTTCTGATCTTTGGACTCAGTGCTAACATCTGCTTAGTTTAATCTTTGTCCAAGAACTGGAAAGGAAGGAAACACTATTTTGAACAGAAAGCTTTCTACATGGAATCCATTAAACTCCACTCCCTCCAACTATATTATGAATCATGAGAAAATAAGCAACAGACAAATCCCAACTCTTTATCTGTAGGCCATAAAGAAGAAAAGAACGTATTAATTCTTTTGACTCATTCAAGAGAATGATAGTTACTAGGGCTGGGCAGTTTCGTTCGTTAATTTCGTAATTCGTTATTAATTCATATTTAAATTAGCTTACGATCCGATATTGAGCCATGCAGGAATAGTGTGAGGAGTAATTAAAAATCGAAACAATTTTTCCAATTGTTTCAAAATTGTTTCATAATTGTTTCGTAATTGGTTCAAAATTGTTTCGAAATTGTTTCGTAATTGTTTCGTAATTATTTCTGTATGTCTGGTGCAAGTTTTATAGTTGTTGTTTGTTTTATCACACCAACAGTCAACAACAGAGGGAGAAGGAAGCTTCAGAAGTCCCCCCTGTCCCATTTGGAGGGTTTTTTTAGCATATTGCACAATTGCGTCCGTCATTAACGAATCGATTCAAAATTAACGAAATTTCGTAAATAACAAAATTTTGAAATCTCAAAATTTCGGAAGTATTTAGAATTTGGAAATGCTAGCGCCCCCTGGAAACGAATCGAGTTTAGAAACAAATTTTTCCATGGTTATCCAGCCCTAATAAGATCATCTAAAGACCTCTCCACACAGCAAAATAGCCTCCGGTGGCGCAGTGGGTTAAACCCCTGTGCTGGCAGGACTGAAGACCGACAGGTCGCAGGTTCGAATCCGGGGAGAGGCGGATGAGCCCCCTCTATCAGCTCCAGCTCTTTGTGCAGGGACATGAGAGAAGCCTACCAAAGATGATAAAAACATAATAATAATGTCCGGTTTGGCAACTGAGATGAGGAAACGTTCCCAGGAAAATATTAAGATAACATATCTTATCTTAATATGGCTTTTCTTAAGCCCACTACATGTCTCCCAGGGCACTGTGAAGGGATTAGGGTTATTCCTAGACTGAATATTGAACTGATAGTGTGTGGTACGTATGTAGTGCAACTGGTGGTGGTTCACTGAGATATTGCCTGAAACTGGGGAAAAGATCATCATGAGCTTCAGTGCTGGCACTTAAGGGAACTTGGATTTTGGGGTTCACTGAGGTTTCTCATGTGTTGTACTCAGAATATGGAAAAATTGTTTTCTTGAACTATAGCTCCTGGAATATCTCAACCAACTTGGTCACTATTGTCCAAATTATAGTCCAAAAAAGTAAATTGATCAAGGTCTGGTCCTATTTTATATAAGTCATCTCTCTATTTGAAGAGGCATCAAAGGATTAACCTCTATTAGTAGCCATTCTATTTTTGAAGGACTATCCAATTGAAATCCTATTTAAAGAACTTGTCCACATCTAAAACGAAAGAACTAAGAGAAGAGAGAAAAAAAGAGTCAATGGGTCCTCTTCCTCTTCTGCTTTGGAGTCATTTCTGACATAGGCTGACCCTAAAGAAAACTCATTTTTAAAATTCCTTATCTGGAATTCCAAAATCAAAAATTGTCCTCAGGGACAATATATTAATAATGTTGTTTCATGCTCAAAATTATTAAAAATATTCTATATACATTCAGGCTATGTGAATAAGGTACACATGAAACCTGAATGACTTTTGTATTTAGACAGGTCCCATCTCCAAGTTGAAGTTTCTTATTAGATACTAGCCGTTCCCTGCCACACGTTGCTGTGGCCCACATGGGGGTTCTGTGTGGGGTGTTTGGTGAGATTCAGAATGCTCTTTGAACATTGTAGGTGAACTATAAATCCCAGCAACCACAACTCCTGAATGTCAAGATTCTATTTTCCCTAAACTCTACCAGTGTTCACATTTGGGCATATTGAGTATTCGTATAGAGTTTGGTCCAGATCCATCATTGTTTGAGTTCACAGTAGTCTCTGGATGTAGGTGAACTACAACTCCAAAACCAAAGGACACTGCCCACCAAACCCTTCCAGTATTTTCTGTTAGTCATGGGAGAACTGTGTGCCAAGACTTGTTCAATTACGTCGTTGCTGGAGTTCAGAATGCTCTTTAATTGTAGGTGAACTATAACTCCCAGAAACTACATCTCCCAAGAGTCAAGGTTATTCTCCCCAAACTCCACCAATGTCCAGCATACTGAGTATTTGTGCTAAGTTTGGTCCAGATCCATCATTGTTTGAGTCCACAGTGATCTCTGAATGTAGTTGAACTACAACTCCAGAACTCAAGGTCAATGCCCACCAAACCCTCCCAGTATTTTCTGTTGGTCATGGGAGAACTGTGTGCCAAGTTTGGTTCAATTCCATTGTTGGTGGGGTTCAGAATGCTCTTTGATAGTAGGTGAACTATAAATCCTACCAACGACAACTCCCAAATGACAAAATCAATTTTTTTTGAGTGAAGGACATACATTGGGTTGTTAGGTGTATTGTGTTCAAATTTGGTGTGAATTCGTCCAATGGTTTTTGAGTTCTGTTAATTCCACAAACAAACATTACATTTTTATTTAAATAGATATGCAGAAATTCTTGAATTTTGAAAAATTTGGCTTGTTGTGGAAACAACAAGCTTCAATCAAATCCCCTTTACTCTATAATAATAAGTCTTCCAGGAGTGATTTTTTTTTTCTGGGAATATATTTTTCTCACTTTCTGTTCATAGAATCATAGAATCAAAGAGTTGGAAGAGAACTCATGGGCCATCCAGTCTAACCCCATTCTGCCAAGAAGCAGGAATATTGCATTTAAATCACCCCTGACAGATGGCCATCCAGCCTCTGTTTAAAAGCTTCCAAAGAAGGAGCCTCCACCACACTCCGGGGCAGAGAGTTCCACTGCTGAACGGCTCTCACAGTCAGGAAGTTCTTCCTCATGTTCAGATGGAATCTCCTCTCTTGTAGTTTGAAGCCATTGTTTCGTGTCCTAGTCTCCAGGAAAACAGAAAACAAGCTTGCTCCCTCCTCCTCCCTGTGACTTCCTCTCATATATTTATACATGGCTATCATATCTCCTCTCAGACTTCTCTTCTTCAGGCTAAACATGCCCAACTCCTTAAGCCGCTCCTCATAGGGCTTGTTCTCCAGACCCTTGATCATTTATGTCGCCCTCCTCTGTTGTCCCCTGTTGTCTCATCTCCATTCGTAAACTATGACTTGTTTGTGAATTGGATGTTTGTAACTCAGGGACTGACTGTATAAACCCATGGGTTCCACAGGATGAAACTATGGGAGTTGGAGTGGTCTGAAATTATTGCAAGTGTGCCTTGTTGATAAATTAATGGTTCCAGACTGTTTGGGAAAGAATTGTCAGATTTACTTTGTGCGTGAAAGTGTTGTTTGGCCAAGATACAGAGGAGGACTGAACTACTTTGGATTCATTTGTGTTTACCTTATTTTTTTTAACTTTTGGAAGGCTTCAATGGGATTTGTAATTTCAGTGCTATGACTTGCGCTGCCTGGAGCATGGGAGAGGCAGGATTGAAACATCTTAAATAAGTAAATAATATTCACTCTTGTTTTGGCAGCGGCCAACGGATCCTGATCAGATGTGATGGTGATTTATTTTATTTATTTATTTATTTATTTTTTGCATTTATTGACCGCCCCTCTCAGCCCGAGGGCGACTCGGGGCGGTGAACAGCAACAAAAAAGGACAGTGTACAATAAATCTAGACAATACAAACCAGACAATACAACATGACATATACTTATACTAAAAATCCGCTTCGTCAGGTCCTGGGATCATAGCCAATTTCATAATCCTAGTCCATTCCAGTGTCGTTCAAGATATTCTCAGTTGAAGGCCTGCTCGAAGAGCCATGTTTTCAGGCCCCTACGAAAGGCCAACAAGGAGGGCGCCTGTCTAACTTCAACAGGGAGGGTGTTCCACAGCCGGGGGGCCACCACCGAGAAGGCCCGCTCTCTCGTCCCCGCCAGGCGTGCCTGTGAGGCAGGCGGGACCGAGAGAAGGGCCTCCCCGGATGATCTCAAGGCCCTCGTGGGCTCATAGGCCGAGATGCGGTCTGCAAGGTATTTTGGGCCGGAACCGTTTAGGGCTTTGTAGGATAGTACCAGCACCTTAAATTGGGCCCGGTAGCGGATCGGCAGCCAGTGGAGCTGGGACAGCAGGGGCGTTGTATGCTCTCTGCGTCCTGCTCCCGTTAACACCATGGCTGCCGCGCGTTGGACTAGCTGAAGCTTCCGGGCCGTCTTCAAGGGCAGCCCCACGTAGAGAGCGTTGCAGTAGTCGAGGCGGGATGTGACCAAAGCGTGTACCACCGTGGCCAAGTCAGACTTCCCAAGATACGGGCGCAGCTGGCGCACGAGCCGAAGCTGTGCAAATGCTCCCCTGGTCACCGCTGAAACCTGAGGCTCCAGGCTCAGCGCTGAGTCCAGGGTCACACCCAAGCTGCGAACCTGCGCCTTCAAGGGGAGTGCGACCCCGTCCAGCACAGGCTGTAACCCTATACCCTGTTCGGCCTTGCGACTGACCAGGAGTACCTCTGTCTTGTCTGGATTTAATTTCAGTTTGTTCGCCCTCATCCAGACCATTACAGCGGCCAGGCACCGGTTCAGGACTTCGACGGCCTCCTTAGTAGCAGGTGGGAAGGAGTGACAGAGTTGGACATCATCTGCGTACAGGTGACACCGCACCCCGAAACTCCGGATGATCTCACCCAGCGGCTTCATGTAGATGTTAAACAGCAAGGGGGACAAGATGGAACCCTGAGGAACGCCACAGATCAACGGCTGTGGCGCTGAACAGGAGTCCCCCAGCAACACCTTCTGAGTACGACCCTCCAGAAATGACCGGAGCCACTGCAAAGCAGTGCCCCCAAGACCCATCTCTGCAAGGCGCCCCAGAAGAATACCGTGGTCGACGGTATCGAAGGCCGCTGAGAGGTCCAGGAGCACCAACAGGGACACACTCCCCCTGTCTAGCTCCCGGCGCAGATCATCCACTAAGGCGACCAAGACCGTCTCGGTACCATGTCCCGGTCTGAAACCAGACTGTGCTGGATCCAGGCTATCCGTGTCTCTCAAGAATACCTGGAGTTGTGAGGCCACCACGCTTTCCATGGACGTGGTGGGTCTCATTCCTCCAAGTATCTTGTCCACATCCTCGGGTTTCACAAACTGAAAAGAATCCAACAAAATCGGACAAGCAGGTGCTTGTGTCACATTCACAGAGACTGCATTTAATGCGGCGTCCAGCCCAGCGCGGATCAAAGCGACTTTGTCTGCAAAGAACCGAGCAAATGCTTCACAGCGTGCTGCCGAGTTGTCAGGGCTCCCACCTGAAGTTGGGGGAGTTAAAAGACCTCTGACAACCCGAAACAACTCCGCCGGACGGTTTTTTGCAGACGCAATAGTGGCCGCAAAGAAGGTTTTCTTTGCGGCTTTTATTGCCGCGGCATATGCCCTTAAAAAGGACACAAACCGTGTTCGGTTTGACTCGCTTGGGTCTGAGCGCCACACGCTCTCTAGAACCCTCTTCTTTCGCTTCATCGCTGCCAGCTCCTCAGTAAACCAAGGGGCTGGTTTAGCTCGGTTACTCGAGAGGGGACGTTCCGGAGCGATCTTGTCAATAGCCCTGGTCATCTCCCCATTCCAGAGAGCGACCAAGGCCTCGACATGATCACCTACCGCGGCGGCGGGAAACTCCCCAAGAGCCGTCAGGAATCCACTCGGATCCATTAGCCTCCTGGGGCGGACCATCCTAATGGGTCCACCACCCTTGCGGAGGTTAGGGGGCGCAGTGAGTCTAAATCTAATCAGGAAGTGGTCGGACCATGGCAACGGAGAGCTAGACAACTCCTCCACACCGCCACCTTGCTCCCATCCCTGACAGAAAACCAAGTCCAATGTGTGTCCAGCACAGTGGGTGGGGCCAGTTATTCGTTGGGACAGCCCCATGGTTGCCATGGCGGACATGAAGTCCTGAGCCGCACCTGTGAGGGTTGCCTCGGCGTGGATGTTGAAGTCCCCCAGCACAAGGAGCCGTTGGGACTCCACCGCCAGGCTCGAGACCACCCCCGCTAGCTCAGGTAGGGAGACTGTAGTGCAGCGAGGTGGACGGTACACTAGCAGAATCCCTATTCTGTCCCGGTCACCCACCCTCAGGTGGACGCATTCAAAATTTGTGGTCTGCGGGATGGGGCTCCTGGTTAGATGGATGGAATCTCTATAGACCACTGCGACACCGCCTCCCCGTCCTCCGGCTCTTGGTTGGTGTTGCACGGAGAAACCTGGAGGACAAAGCTGGGAGAGGTTTACGCCCCCCGCTTCATCCAACCAGGTCTCCGTGATGCACGCCAGATCTGCCCGCTCCTCCAGGATTAAATCCTGGATCCAAGATGTCTTTCCGTTGACAGACCTGGCGTTCAACAACACCACCTTCAAGCCAGAGGGCCCGCTCACCTGGTTACACCAATTTACCTTCGGAGACCGATTGGGAATAGTTAATTTAGATAAACGGTCCGAATTGAGCCGAATTCGAGGTCTCCGTCTCCCGCATCTCCTCCTTCCCACCACGACCTCTATGGGGGCCCCTCGGCTAGTGGAACACCTCCCCCCCTCCATGCCGCAGTTCCGAGCCATACGATCCCTTTCTCCTACACTTGTTGTTAGGCTTGTAGATTCTTGCCAACATCCCCTCTTCCCCTCCTCCCCCCTCCCCACCACATCTTCACTCATAGGCTCCAGAACACCACCTCTTCTGCCCCCTCCGCTACAAAAAAGCAACAGGAACAATACACAAATGGGGGCAGGGGACCACATGGGTAGCAGCAATACAGATGGTAATTGATGTTCAGACTGCTACAATGAAACAGTTCATAAAGTGCTTAGAATTGGGAGCAGTTCGTCAGTTAACGTAATAATCGTAATTAGTTAGCAGCAGCACACATTCATAGAGGCACATTAACAAAGTGCAAGGTCTAAAGGCACATTAATAAAGTGCAGATCTCAATAAAGTGCTAGGTCTAAAGTGCTCTTCTAATGGTAATAAAGTGCGGCATAGAGGGTCGGGGGAAGGGGCGTAAGTGCTGGTGCAATCTGGCAAACGAGGCGGCGCCTAAGTGCTCTATCCTATTACAGATGACAAATGACAACAATGGCTGTCCGGAATGGACTGGTTGGAATTATACAATTCCTATTATGGATGATAGTGGTGGTAATTAATTAAATCCTGCCATGACCCCAGGGTATCTAGACGGATTGTAAGCCAGCGGATGGGCTTCCGGGGTTGGTAACTCGGGGGTGGGGCAGCACAGATAGACAGTCAACACTCTTGCTCAACGAGAAAGCCGGTCTACACAAGGGTGGTTCTATACAATGGTCAGGCCCCTGTAGGAGTCTCGATAAGGCCTGTCAGTGATCTAACCGCTGCTGCCACTGGTTGCACATAAAGCCTACCAGCCCCTGATGAGATGTGACACTTCGGAGCATCTTTGATTACTTAGCCAAAAGCAGAGCAGGTTGAAAGATTTCAGTCGCATTTGCATGTTCAGGAAAGACCAATCTGGATTTCCTTCTTCTTCTTCTTCTTCTTCTTTCTTTTTTTTTTTTTGTGGTCAAACCAATGCAATTAGCATATGGTTTGGGGGTCAACATTACACTGGATTTTAAGATTTTTCCCCCATTCTTCTCTTTTTTAAACAATCTTTCTGTTTTGTCAAAGGCTTTCATGGCCAGGATCACTGGGTTGTTGTAGGTTTTTCCGGGCTATATGGCCATGTTCTGGAGGCAATTTTTCTCCTGACACAGGCGAAACGTCAGGAGAAAAATTGCCTCCAGAACATGGCCATATAGCCCGGAAAAACCTACAACAACCCAATCTTTCTGTTTCATCATGATCACTCATTGGATAATCACAAACCTGGAAAGCACAAGTCATTACAGCTGGGTAATATCACTCTTGCCTGTTAATACGAATGCACCCAGAACAGCAATTTTCTTCATACATGGGAAAGAAAGTAGTTGAGATATTAAGAAATGAATGTGGGTTTTCTCATATTGTTGGACAGACATTGGGTGAGGAGCAGTTGATATAATGGTTCTTTCCAGACCCTGAAAATTTACTTCTTATACAGAAATACAGATTAAAAACATACTGAGGGTTGAATGAAAAGTAATGCCTCCACCTTCGTAACTCTCAACAGAACTAGTATGGTATGCGGCAGGTACTGACTTGTTCAGTAGACTCTCCTCTACAGTTCCATTTTGGCTGGAAGCCTTAGCATTGAATGCTTCTGTTGTTAAAGTGCGAAGTATGGAACCCTGCGCAGATGGTTGGTCAATGCGACTTAAGCAATGTGCAGTCATTGAATTATTGACAGCAGAAGGTGTCACCCCAAAGGAGCTATTTATGGTGATTGTGTTGATGTGAATAATGTGCATCATTGGGCAAGTAAATTTAGAGATGTTGAGGTGGGAACATCTGACTTGTGTGACAAAGAGTTGGACGTCCTGTGACAGCAACCACCGAGTTTCACAAGCAAAAGGTTGACAGATTGATTCAGAACAATCGTCGTATCTCTCAGAGAGAAATTTCAAGCATAATCGGCATTTCACAAGAACGTGAGGGTCACATTATTGCTTGGCTATTGGAAGATGTGTGCACGGTGGGTACCCAGGATGAGAGAACTGTGAGACACTGGTTGTGGATACAGAGTGTCAACTTCTTCTGTGACAGCTTCAAAAAACTTGTTCATCGTTTACGGTGATTGTGTTGATGTGAGTACTGTGTGTTGTTGGTCGAGTAAGTTTAAAGATGTTGAGGGAACATCTGACTTGCGTGACAAACAAAGAGTTGAACGTCCTGTGACAGGAACCACCGAGTTTCACAAGCAAACGTTGACAGATTCATTCAGGATGATTGTCATATCACTCAGAGAGATATTTCAAGTATAATCGGCATTTCGCAAGAACGGGTGGGTCACATTATTGCTTTGCTTGGCTATTGGAAGATCTGTGCACAATGGGTACCCAGGATATTGATGCCTGAAATGAAAGTGCACAGATTTGAGACTGGATTGGAGACTGGATCTCACCACCGTATGACATCCTCCATAAAGTCCAGATTTAGCACTGTCTGACTTCCATCTGTTCCCGATAATGAAAGAAGATCTGTGGGGACATCATTATGCTTCTGATGAAGAGAAAACTGTGAGATGCTACTTGTGGAAATAGTGTCGACTTCTTCCATGACAGTTTCAGAAAACTTGTTCATCATTGGCAGAAATGTGTCAAATTGTCTGGTGATTATGTAGGAAAGTGAATCCTGGTAAAGAGCACGTTCTAAGGATTATTTCTGTGTTTGATTTATTAAAATATGCCCATCCAAACCCACGTAAAGAAGGTGGAGGCATCACTTTTCATTCAACCCTCGTAATACAACTCTATGAATCCATTACCACACATGACCACCAAGTTGACTGGGTAATTCCAATTGATGTCCCTTCCTATTTCATGGAAGAACGTAAGGAGATAGCTGAAGAAAGTTTGGAGTGAGAGGAAAACTGGTTCAAAAGAGTAAAAGTTCTTGTAGCCACCCACCTTGCAACCCTCCAGTACTTGATTTTCCTTCTGAAAGATAATTATAGCACACCTTTTGATTTGTTTTAGTGGCTGGAGACAGCCTGAATACATAATAATGATTATTTGTGCCTTCCCAGTTAATGAACAGAAAGGGGAAAATATATTGGCAGAGGGATAAAAAGTATTGTATGGGAGCTGTATAAATAGCAAGCGGAAGGCACTGGGTCTCCAGGGAAGAGTTCAGCAATCCAATGATGAAAGAAAGTTGCAACTACACTTATTAAGAAAAGGAAATGTCTCCATGTTTAGAGTGTAAACTTTCTCTCTGGCAGAGCTTTAGATTATTTTCAGGCATATGATGAATGACTACTTTGCTATCATAAGGATGTGGGTACAGAGCTCACGAAAAACAACTAGAGAGCCTCTCTTCTGGAAATGTAACCGTGAGCATTTTTTGCTTGAGATGAACAGCTAGGAATGGCACCATCTTCCTGTTCAATAAAACCACTGTACATAATCTAGCTCCCATTGTATGATTAAAGAATCCCACAATCTAATTTGCTATATGCAACATAACCTTATAAAGTCATTTCCATAAAACAGAAATGATACTACAACTGGGTTGTCATAGGTTTTCTGGGCTATATGGCCATGCTCTAGAAGCATTCTCTCCTGATGTTTCGCCTCCATCTATGGCAAGCATCCTCAGAGGTTGTGAGGTCCTCTGAGGATGCTTGCCATAGATGCAGGTGAAACATCAGGAGAGAATGCTTCTAGAACATGGCCATATAGCCTGAAAAACCTACAACAACCCAGCGATTCCAGCCATGAAAGCCTTCGACGATACTACAACTTCTTTTGGCGTTCTCCATATTGCAATCATTTCCAAATGTCTTACCAAAATGTGTGGCCTCTTGCAGCTTTCTAAGATCTGACTGATATAAGGAACATCTTGTAATGTGATTACAATTATTATTATCTTATCCGAAAATTACACTCTGTAGCAAGATTTTTGTCCCTTGGTTAGAAATATAATTTCTTAATTGGTTTTATCATTTTAGAAAAACATGGAAAACGTTTATTAGACTGCAAAAACTTTGTTTTTGTGAGAGGGACATCCTGCAGCATATTTTGCTATAGTTTTTCAACCTAGTTTGTGGCAGCCACAAAAAGAAGTTCCTGGAGTAGAACAACTACGTTTAAAGTAAGCACCACACAATTAAACAGGAAATAACACTTTCAAACCAAGACCAGATTTTTTTTCACTACAGCAGTGTTTCTCAATGTGGGAGTTGGGACCCATGTGGGGGTCATGTGGGGTGTCATAGGGGTCGCCAAAGACCACCATTATTTTATTTTGGTCATGGGCGTTCTGTGTGGGAAGTTTGGCCCAATTCTATTCTTGGTGGGGTTCAGGATGCTCTTTGATTGTAGATTAACTATAAATCCCAGCAACTGCAACTCCCAAAAGTCAAGGTATATTTTCTCCAAACTCCAGCGGTGTTCATATTTGGGCATATTGAGTGTTCGTGCCAAATTTGGTCCACATTCATCTTTGTGTGAGTCCACAGTGATCTCTGGATGTAGGTGAACTACAACTCCAAATTCAAGGTCACTGCCCACCATGCCCTTCCATTACTTTCTGTTGTTCATGGGAGTTCTGTGTGCCAGAAATTATTTATTTATTATTTATTTACTGTATTTGTATACCACCTTTCTCAGCCTGTTAGCGACTCAAGGCAGTTTCCAACAAAACAGTATATACAGTATCATAAAACAATTTTAAAACATTACAATTACATAAACCACAACAGCAATAAAAACAACATCATTGGCGTCTCCTTATTGTCAAGCATTGTCCAGTTCCATCATCAATAGTCAATTTCCTATATCATTTATCCATATCCATTACTCTGTGTTTGTAAACGCTTGCTCAAACAGCCACACTTTGACTTGCTTCCGAAACGTTGGAAGGGAGGGAGCGGATCTAATCTCTCTAGGGAGGGTGTTCCATAGCCGGGGGGCCACCGCTGAGAAGACCCTGTCACTCGTCCCCACCAACCTACCTGAGACAAAGGCGGGACTGAGAGCAAAGCCTCTCCGGACGATCTCAAGGTTCTAGATGGTTCATAAGGGGAGATACGTTCGGACAGGTAAGTTGGGCCAGAACCGTTTAGGACTTTAAAGGTTAAAACCAGCACTTTGAATTGTGCCCGGTAGCAAACTGGCAGCCAGCGGAGCTGGCACAACAGGAGGATTGTATGCTCCCTGAGAGCCGCTCCAGTTAGCATTTTGGCTGCTGTCCGTTGGACCAATTGAAGCTTCCAGACAGTCTTCAAAGGCAACCCCACGTAGACAGCGTTGCAGTAGTCTATACTGCAATTCCATTGTAAGTGGAGTTCAGAATGCTCTTTGATTGTAGGTGAACTATAAATCCCAGCAACTACAACTCACAAATGACAACATCAATCTCCCCAACCCCACCAGTATTCAAATTTAGGCATGTCGGGTATTTGTGCCAAATTAGGTCCAGTAAATGAAAAGACATCCTGAATATCAGATATTTATATTACGATTCATAACAGGAGCAACATGGCAGTTAAATACTGTAATGTTTGGGGGTCACCACAACATAAGGAACTGTATGAAGGGGTCGTGCATTAGGAAGGTTGAGAACCACTGCACTACGGGATGCCAGACTGCCATCATTATTGCCCCTTTTCTTTTTGGGGTTTGTTAATAGGATTTTTCTCTCCACCCTTTGTCAGAATAACTTTTTGCTTAGTTGAAAATCTATTTGTTTCCCAACTTAGAAGACTTGGCTCAGACTTTTGGTTATCTGGAAACAATTATCTCTCTTTCCTCCTCTTCTTGGCTACATTGCTAAGTAGCCAGGAGGCACACCATTTGTCATTCGCTCAATAGCCATCGCATCAAGAGCTTCCCTTTGGAGATGTTTTGTACATATGTACCAGGCACTCGGAGCACTTTCCTTTCTCTTGTTATGGCTATAAATAGGGTCGAATGTGATCTGCCAATGAATCAAATTACAGGACACCAGAAAGGTCAAAGTAGCGCTCTTTACTATCCCTCTTTGGGATATAAGAGGCATTAAAATTCTGACACCTCATTCTCTTGAAATAGGCTTTAACAGCCATGGGAAATGGCTCATGAGCAACAGACTCCTCAAACAATCTTTAAAAACAGCAATCCTGGTAGCCAAGGTGGCTGATGGAAAGAGGAACAGAGGCAGTAATAAGCAGCGGCTGATGAGCTACTAAAGTTGCTTTGATTGGAAGGGACGCCTCCAAAGAAAAAACTTGCTCAGAGTGGGATTTGGGACATTCTTCTTAATTGCTTAGGAGAAAGGACATCATGGTTTTAGTAGAAATGATGCTGAAACTTATAATTACCTGAGTCAGAATAAAAAAAACCAAATAAATCACCTGTTCTGAAGAGTTTGGAAGTAACATCCGATCTGAATGTTTCCCTTTCTTCTGAGGATAGGTTTATTTGTCGTGTCAGGGCAACCAGTCAGTTATATTACATTTCTAACAGAACAAAGCAAGCAAACAGACAAAATACAACATTTGTGAGTTTGGTAGTTGATTAAATGTCCTTTGACCAGTATCTGGCCACTTGGAGTGCTTCTGGTGTTGCTGCAAGAAGGTCCTCCATTGTGCAGGTGGCAGGGCTCAGGTTGCATTGCAGCAGGTGGTCTGTGGTTTGCTCCTCTCCACATTCACATATCGAGGATTCCACTTTGTAGCCCCATTTCTGAAGGTTGGCTCTGCATCTCGTGGTGCCGGAACGCAGTCTGTTCAGCACCTTCCAAGTCACCCAGTCTTCTGTGTGCCCAGTCTTCTATGTGTCTTTCATTTGGTATCAGCCATTGGTTGAGGTTCTGGGTTTGAGCCTGCCACTTTTGGACTCTCGCTTGCTGAGGTGTTCCAGCGAGTGTCTCTGTAGATCTTAGAAAACTATTTCTAGATTTAAGTCGTTGACATGCTGGCTGATACCCAAACAAGGGATGAGCTGGAGATGTCACTGCCTTGGTCCTTTCACTATTGGCCGCTACTTCCCGGCGGATGTCAGGTGGTGCAATACCGGCTAAGCAGTGTAATTTCTCCAGTGGTGTAGGGCGCAGACACCCTGTGATAATGCGGCATGTCTCATTAAGAGCCACATCCACTGTTTTAGCGTGGTGAGATGTGTTCCACACTGGGCATGCGTACTCAGCAGCAGAGTAGCATAGCGCAAGGGCAGATGTCTTCACTGTGTCTGGTTGTGATCCCCAGGTTGTGCCAGTCAGCTTTCGTATGATATTGTTTCTAGCGCCCACTTTTTGCTTGATGTTCAGGCAGTGCTTCTTGTAGGTCAGAGCATGTTCCAGAGTGACTCCCAGGGTGTGTTGCAATGCTCCCAGGTCATCCTCAAAGCTTGAGATGCTTGTCTGTTCTTAAGGTGAAAACAATGTCTGTGTTTTAGATGGGTTAGGGATCAGCTGGTTTTCTCTGTAATAGGCAGTAAGAGCACCTAGAGATTCGGAGAGCTTCTGTTCAACTATCTCAAAGCTTCCTAACTGTGAGAGCTGTTCAACAGTGGAACTCTCTGCCCCAGAGTGTGGTGGAGGCTCCTTCATTGTGATATCGAGCTGCTTTTAGTAGGATTCCCTCAAGAGAGAGGGACCCGAAGACCGTGCCAAATAGGGCCCTGGATACCTTGGTGAGGCCAGGAAGATTGCCAAATTAAAATAAAAATAATAATGATAATAATACCTCACCAGGTGGAAGAAGTCAGCGACCGAAGTTTATTGCGACACAGCTGTAGTTGGATGCAATGCAGGAATAATTCCACCGCAAGCATAACGCTAGGATGGTTACAGACATTTTTATAGAGGAAAACACAAAGAAAAACAATTCAAAATTCCCGCCCGCCCTTTGCCGACCGGCTTCACACTGATTGGCTGGCTGCGGAACAGCTGGGAGGAGGCTTGGCGATCCGCCCCGCCTCCGGGCCAATCAGCGTGCTTCACCACCTCCTAGGGGCCAATAGGAATGTTTCTCTCGCTCCCGAGGATGGACCAATCAGGAGCGAGGGGGGTGGGCCGAGTCTTCACAATGGAGGAGTGATGGGATTACGGCCGGCCAGCTGTGATTGCAAATAAAGGTTTTCCTGTTTGCAATGGTTTTGGGGGAAGAGAATATCGGCCAGACAACGGACCTCAAAGGGGGATCGACGTTGTCTTTTTTTGATTTAATCAATCTTTTATCCAAGTTTCTGTTGACTTCCTCCCCTCACTAGACATGCTCAGAGGGTGAGGAGTGGGAATCAACAGGTATTGTTTCATGCTGATGAGTCAATCAGGAAGGGTTTGGGGAAAACAGAGGAACTTCTCCCCAGGGCATCACAGTAATTTTCAGGTCACAACTTGGTGGGGCAAGGGTCAACATGAAAGGCGGGAAAAGGGGACACAGTATATTCCATACAACATTTCATTACACATATTTCATAAAGCAAAACCCCATCCCCATCCCAGGAAAGTTTATTATAATATTTGATCTTTATTATGACATAAATTGGAGATTTCATAGACGTGGAAAAGGATGCGCGGAAACAGAGGCTGCCAGCATCTCAGATCAGGCACCAGCAGAGGATCCATGGCCGTGGATATGTAAACAGTTCAGTTCATGAGTCAGGGAGTCAAAAAGAAAAGGCAGAATAGTCCAGTGATGAGCGCTGGGTTGAATGGCAACAGTGTTCATTTGTCCGGTCTTTGGAGAACTATGTCTCTCCTTTATGGCCGGGGTCCCCGCCTGGCTGCCTTCCCAGGGCCTCCCATGGGTAGCCATAGTGGGGCTGGGCAGGAACAAGTGGTGCTGAAAAGAAACGGGCTGCCTTGGAAGAAACCGGCCAAATTGACAAACAGCTGATTTCTGTCAAATGAAATACCTTAAACCAAACCAATTATTTCCCGGGCGGGGGAGTCCAAAATGAGGAAAGCGAGATGGCAGTTAGTCTTAGAATTAATAGCAGAAAAATACAAAATTGGAACGGCGTCGATCCGCCATTTTGTTGTTTTAGCGGATACGGGGGTCCAAAATGGCGGTTTCCATATCCGCAGTTTAAACGAACGCAGATCTGGCGTTCCGGGGGTGCCAGTAGGCGCCCCCGGCAGGCTCACGGCTCTCCGGAGCCTGGAAAAAGGTTTATTTTAATGTTGGATTAGTCTGAGGCAGGGAAAGATACAAAAGTATCAAGCGGAGAGATTAAATGTTGCAAGTTTCAAGTACTTTTATTAGGGGAATGTTACAATGTAAGGGGAAGGGGAAAGCAAAGGAAAGCTGCAGGCATTCCTGGTTTTGAGCTGGCTGCTGGGGCACATTACATCCGTCGGTCCCAAATTTGGCTCCCAGGAACTGCGGAACTTTCTGCTGTGGTTCACACCAATTTGAAGGCGGGGGTCTCAGCCGCGCTCAGGCTCAATTGGAGGCTTTTAAACAAAGGATGGATGGCTATCTGTCAGGGGTGCTTTGAATGCAATTCCCCTACTTCTTGGGGCACAAAAACGCTAGGATTCTATGATTCTATGATTTATGTATGTGCTTTCATAACTTTAAGATTCAGGTAAGAAGAGCCCATTCTTCACTTGTATGCACATTCTTAAAATGCCCCATTTGCTACAGTATGAAACTGATGAGAGCTTGGAAATCCATCTTCCCATAGACACAGGGCAAGAGGCTTCCCTGATTAAGGTTCTATTTTTAGCTCTTTCCCTAAGCCTAGGTAATTCTTCCAGGACTCATTTACATCACTAAAGAGTAGTGTTTTCAGTCAGCATTATCTGTCTCCCTTAATGGCATTTTCTGAATGCAGGTTCGGATCAAACCAGATAGCTGCAAAAGAAAACCTTTTCTCCTGTAATCTATCTTTTGCATCCCTCCCCTTGAGGAAACCAAGGCCACTCCAATTCTAAATGGTGTTTTCGAGCCTAGAGATCCAAATATCGGTTCCAGCATGCAACACCTTGTTTCAAGTAAGGTATGAAAAAAAAAAAGACAAAAGAAAAAAAGAAAGATAGATAGAAGAACTCGTTGTTCTGCAACAGAAATTCACATTTTATTTCCCAGCCAAGTTTGGCTCTGCAACTACTCCCTTTTACTGAATAATAATAATAATAATAATAATAATAATAATAATAATCTTTATTTGTACCTCACTACTATCTCCCCAAGGGACTCGGTGTGGCTTACATGAGGCCAAGCCCAAAATAATCAAACAAAACATCAATAAAAAGAACTGGGTTGTTGTAGGTTTTTTTCGGGCTATATGGTAGAGAGGCATTCTCTCCTGACGTTTCGCCTGCATCTATGGCAAGCATCCTCAGAGGTAGTGAAGTGTGTTAGAACTAGGAAAAAGGGTTTATATATCTGTGGAATGACCAGGGTGGGACAAAGGACTCTTGTCTGCTGGAGCTAGGTGTGAGTGTTTCAACTGACCACTTTGATTAGCATTTGATAGCCTGGCAGTGCCTGGAGCAATCTTTTGTTGAGAGGTGATTAGATGTCCTTGTTTGTTTCCTCTCTGTTGTTGTACTGTTGTAATTTTAAAGTTTTTTAATACTGGTAGCCAGATTTTGTTCATTTTCATGCTTTCCTCCTTTCTGTTGAAATTGTCCACATGCTTGTGGATTTCAATGGCTTCTCTGTGTAGTCTGACATGGTGGTTGTGAGAGTGGTCCAGCATTTCTGTGTTCTCAAATAATATGCTGTGTCCAGGTTGGTTCATCAGGTGCTCTGCTCTGGCTGACTTCTCTGGTTGAGTTAGTCTGCAGTGCCTTTCATGTTCCTTGATGCATGTTTGGGCAACAATGCTGCTGTGTTTGGTGGTCCCTCTGTAGACTTGTCCACAGCTGCATTGTATACGGTAGACTCCTGCAGAAGTGAGAGGATCCCTCTTGTCCTTTGCTGAACGGAGCATTTGTTGGATTTTCTTGGTGGGTTTGTAGATTGTTTGTATGTTGTATTTCCTCATCAGCTTCCCTCTGCGGTCAGTGGTTCCCTTGATGTCTGGCAAGAACACTTTTCGTCTGAGTGGATCTTCATCTTGACTCTCGTGGCTGCAAGACCAAGACCAAGAACAAAATCTGGCTACCAGTATTAAAAAATTCTAAAATTGCAACAGCAAAAACAGCAGAGAGAAAAACAGGCAGGGACATCTAATCACCTTTCAAGAAGAGTTTGCTCCAGGCACATTCAACCCATTGTATGCTAATCAGGTGGTCAGTTGAAAGATTCACACCTAGCCCAACTTACAAAAGCCTTTTGTCTCACCCTGGTCATTCCACAGATATATAAACCCCTCTTTTCCCAGCTCCAGCAGACCTCACCTCTGAGGATGCTTGCCATAGATGCAGGCGAAACGTCAGGAGATATGCCTCTAGAACATGGCCATATAGCCCGAAAAAACCCACAAGAATTGAAAGATAGAAGAACTCGTTCTGCAACAGAAATTCACATTTTATTTCCCAGCCAAGTTTGGCTCTGCAACTACTCCCTTCTACTGAATAATAATAATAATAATAATAATAATAATAATAATAATAACAATGGGTTGTTGTAGGTTTTCTCAGGCTATATGGCCATGGTCTAGACCAGTGGTCCTCAAACCTTTTAAACTGGGGGCCAGTTCACTGTCCCTCAGACCGTTGGAGGGCTGGACTATAGGGTTTTTTTTTAAAAAAAAAATCAATTAAAAATTTCCTATGCACATTGCACATATCTTATTTTGCTGTGTGGAAGGGCCCTTAGAGGGAGGGGGTTGTTTCTAGCCCTCTTTAGGCAGTAATTCCAGGAGGAGAGAATGGGAAATCTTCCTATTTCTAGTCTGAACAAAATCTGGCTACCAGTATTAAAAAAAACTCTAAAATTATAACTGTAAATAAAGAACAACACTCAAACACAGGGGAACTCCAGACAAGAAACAATCAGGGCCAGCTAATCACCTCTCAACAAAGGATTCTCCCTAAAAACTGTCAGGCTATGAAATGGTAATCAAGGTGGCCAATTAAAACATTCATACCTACCTCCAACAGACAAGAGTTCTTTCTCCCACCCTGGATCTTCCACAATTTTCCTAGTTCAAGGTTTTCCTTTGACATGAAGTCCAGTCGTGTCTGACTCTGGTGTGGTGCTCATCTGCATTTCTAAGTCGAAGAGCCGGCGTTGTCCGTAGACACCTCCAAGGTCATGTGGCTGGCATGACTGCATGGAGCGCTGGGCCAGCCTCCCTTGGCTGGCACATGCTGCCCATTGGGCCCAATGAGCAGTGTGAGTCTGCCAAGGGAAGAGTAGCCCTGCGCAGCCTACTCGTGCGTAAAGCACCATGTGAGGTGCTTTACGTGTGAGTAAGCCGCACGGAGCAGCTGCCCTTGATTGGCTCATGCTGCCCATCGGGTCTGACAGATACCGTGAGCCAGCCAAGGGAGGGGCACTGTGTGGTGGGGGAGCGCTCCTCCTCCACGGGCTGGATAAGTGCCCTTGGCGGGCCGGAAGTGGCCCGCAGGCCGTAGTTTGAGGACCCCTGGTCTAGACTCTCACAACCACCATGTCAGACTACACAGAGAAGCCATTGAAATCCACAAGCATGTGGACAATTTCAACAGAAAGGAGGAAACCATGAAAATGAACAAAATCTGGCTACCAGTATTAAAAAAACTCTAAAATTACAACAGCAAAACAACAGAGAGGAAACAAACAACATCTAATCACCTCTCAACAAAGGTTTGCTCCAGGCACTGTCAAGCCATTATATGCTAACCAAGGTAATCAGCTGAAACATTCACACCTAGCTCCAACAGACAAGAGTCCTTTGTCCCACCCTGGTCATTCCACAGATATATAAACCCTTTTCCCCAGTTCCAACAGACCTCACTACCTCTGAGGATGCTTGCAATAGATGCAGGCGAAACGTCAGGAGAGAATGCCTCTAGACCATGGCCATATAGCCCGAAAAAACTGACAACAACCCATTGATTCCAGCCATGAAAGTCTTCGGCAAAACCTTTAAAATATTTGTAAATGAAATTATTAAAATAGTAAAATTCATTAAAACAACATAAAATCCCTATATAATGAATGGAAAGGCATTAAAGGCTGCAATGGGAAAGGCCAACAAGAAGAGAGAGATTGTTGTGAGTAATCACAATATTTTTCATTGGATCCTATTTGTGTGTTGGCATCACTGAAGGCAGTTCTATTCAATGAACAACTGAGCATTAAAGTCAAATTTGGAAAGAATGGCCGGGTAGAATTGGGAGCCACTCTCTGTGATCCCATTTAATTATGAGTGTGTTGGCATGATGGATCTTTCTCAGAGGAGAGGCAATGCCTATATTAATTACAATCGGTACGATTAATTCAATAAAATAAGTTAATTTGTTCTTCTACTGAGTTAATTTGAACATTTCCCAGAGAACAGAGACACTTCCATCTTTGGAAGTCGACATTAGGGTAACCGATCTGCGATTCTGTATAGCAAAATGGATGGGGATTGAGCTAAACAGATTTTTAGAAAAGAAAAAAAAAAGAAATCTGTTGATAATGAATTGGCTCACATTGCTATTGTGAATATGCCCACAGCACACACCAAAAACGATTCCAGTTAAGTCCATTAAAAAGTATTACAATTGAAATACTTACTGAAATGCATCTTGCAATTTTTTTTTACATATTATTCACTTTTAAAAACGAAAGTAATTTTGCTCATTTGCAAACAGCATTCTGAACAAATTGGGCAATGTTTTTGATGGATTCTCATACAGACAGAAACATCTGAAATTGCCTTTAGCTTCTTGGGCTGCATCTACATTGTAGAACGAATGCAGCATGACCACACTTTAACTTTCCTGCCTCAATACTCAATGGGATCCTGGGAACTGCAATATTGTGAGGTAGAAGTACTCTTTGGCAGTAAAAGCTAAAGGCCATGTGAAACTACATTTCCCATGATTTATCCAAATAAATACAATATTATAATTATATATTTTATATTACATGTAATATTACTAATAATAGGCACATCAAGCCAACCCTGAGCTGGACCACCTTCCACCTGGAAACCAATGCCCTCACTGTGGGAGAACATGCGGGTCAAGAATAGTGCTCCACAGCCACCTACGGACCCACCACCAGGACACCAACCTTGGGGGACAATCTTAGAGGAACATGTCAAGAGGAAGGCATGTCAAGCCAACCCCGAGCTGGACCACCTTCCATCTGGAAACCAATGCCCTCCCTGTGGGAGAACATGCGGGTCAAGAATAGTGCTCCACAGTCACCTACGGACCCACCACCAGGACACCAACCTTGGGGGACAATCTTAGAGGAACATGTCAAGAAGAAGGCATGTCAAGCCAACCCCAAGCTGGACCACCTTCCATCTGGAAACCAATGCCCTCACTGTGGGAGAACATGCGGGTCAAGAATAGGGCTCCACAGTCACCTACGTACCCACCACCAGGACACCAAGCTTGGGGGATAATCTTAGAGGAACATGTCAAGAGGAAGACACGTCAAGCCAACCCCGAGCGGGACCACCTTCCACCTGGAAACCAATGCCCTCACTGTGGGAGAACATGCGGGTCAAGAATAGGGCTCCACAGTCACCTACGTACCCACCACCAGGACACCAACCTTGGGGGATAATCTTAGAGGAACATGTCAAGAGGAAGGCATGTCAAGCCAACCCCGAGCTGGACCACCTTCCATCTGGAAACCAATGCCCTCCCTGTGGGAGAACATGCGGGTCAAGAATAGTGCTCCACAGTCACCTACGGACTCACCACCAGGACACCAACCTTGGGGGACAATCTTAGAGGAACATGTCAAGAAGAAGGCATGTCAAGCCAACCCCAAGCTGGACCACCTTCCGCCTGGAAACCAATGCCCTCACTGTTGGAGAACATGCGGGTCAAGAATAGGGCTCCACAGTCACCTACGTACCCACCACCAGGACACCAACCTTGGGGGATAATCTTAGAGGAACATGTCAAGAGGAAGACACGTCAAGCCAACCCCGAGCGGGACCACCTTCCACCTGGAAACCAATGCCCTCACTGTGGGAGAACATGCGGGTCAAGAATAGGGTCCACAGTCACCTACGTACCCACCACCAGGACACCAACCTTGGGGGACAATCTTAGAGGAACATGTCAAGAGGAAGGCACATCAAGCCAACCCTGAGCTGGACCACCTTCCACCTGGAAACCAATGCCCTCACTGTTGGAGAACATGTGGGTCAAGAATAGGGCTCCACAGTCAGCTACGTATCCAGCACCAGGACACGAACCTTGGGGGACAATCTTAGAGGAACATGTCAAGAGGAAGGCACACCAAACCAACCCCGAGCTGGACCACCTTCCACCTGGAAACCAATGCCCTCACTGTGGGAGAACATGCAGATCAAGGATAGGGCTCCACAGTCACCTACGTACCCACCACCGGGACATCAACCTTGGGGGACAATCTTATTCGGACAATGAGGGATCGCCTAAGTAAGTAAGCAAGCTACATTTTTACAGTACTCTGATTTTCTTTCCAAATGCAGACTTTATTCTGAGTCCGTGAAATCATAGGATATCCAGTTTAGCTTCATTGTTTTGGTTACCAAATTTTGGAATAAGTCCAGATAACTGATGGATGACCTCAGCACTGGATAAAGATGCCTATCTGTTTACAAAGTGGCCTTAATTAACATTGCTCTGAAAAGGCAAATAAGTTGCCATGTCTCCCTCATTTGTCTCATGCCACTTGAAGAGACACAAGGCCAAGAACTGACTCATGAATCCTCCAGCAGCTCACGAATTACAGGCCACTGAACTCCTTGCAGTATATTAAGCTGGCTTAGTATCTGACCTGGGACCTCCTTTATTTTGGGAAGCATTAGCATAAATTTAGCTCTAATGAAAAAGCACACTGGACAATGCCGGCGACCTTTCTGGCTTTTGTCCCTTGTAGCAAAACATTCATTTGTTCCTCTCGACAACAGCACTGCCCTTCTCACAGGAGGAAGCAAGTAGAGTAGAAAGGAAAAGCATGTTCCCTTTTGGGTCCAAAGTAGGTTTCCTTGCTTTGCAAATAAGTCATCTTGTCTTCCTAAATAATTTCAAAATCCCATGGGTTCTATTTCATACAGCCATAAAAGCAGATTCTGACAGTGGATTTGGTTTAATGGGTTTTGAAGGGATAATACATTTGAAAAAATATTGAGTATGAAAATCGAGATGATTGGTAATCTAAATGTCAATGCAATAATGAGCATACTGATGTAAACAAAGAAGTCTAAAGTGTCCCATTGGATCCCATTTGGGAGGAAAGCATAACATCAGAACAAACAAATATTTCTGAATATTCCACGTTCATTTCCTCAACCCTCCCAACTCTTTATGTATAGGATAAATAGAGGGGGCACATCCAGAGAATTGTCCTTTGCTACAACTTGTTGCTGATGGTCAAAATCCTGGCAGTGTGGTATGTTATTTATTTATTTACTGTATTTGTATACCACCTTTCTCAGCCCGTAGGCGACTCAAGGCGGTTAACAGGGTAAAATTCAATGCTTACAATATCATAAATAACAATTAAAAACATAACATATAATAAAAACTAAAAAAATCAATAAAATATAAATTCATAGTATCTCCTTGTTAAAATGTTGTCTGGACTCATTGTCTAGTTGTTCCATTTTCCTGTGTCAATTACTCTGCTTTTGCAAATGCTCGTTCAAAAAACCATGTCTTGACTTATACTGAACATTAAACTGACCTTGGGAGGTGTTGTGGCTGAGCTATTTTCTGATGATGAGGATGATGGGATTCAGATTCCTGCTGGGATTCAGCTTCCTGGCTCTTTGTCTGTGCCTCAAATCTCTGGGCCTGCTTCTGAGGCTCCCACAGACAGTGCAGTGTCAACACAGCCGTTCCCAGCAGAAATAAATTTTAACAAAGGAGATAGCGAGCAGGTGTCTTCCCACACTGATACCAAAAGTGTAGATAGTGACTTGACCCAGCAAGCTCATCTTGATCTGCAGGTCAGGCTGAGTTCTCGTCTGGCCAGCAGACGAGAAGCCAGCTTGGTGAAAGGTCATCGCAATGCTTTTATGATGATGAGAGCCTAATGTTTTCATGTTAGAAAGGTATTTAGGCCTCTTGCAAACCCCGAGAAAGCGTCAGTTCAACGTAGCTTACTAGTCTGAAAGCTTCATGGAATAACCTTAGCCAGAAAAGCAGTACGCTTGGGATTTCTTGCATTGTGATTCATGGGGCAATTGTTTCATTGCTTGTACCTGGGACTCTGGTTTGAATTTTGCCAATTGGATTGTGTCTCCTGTTTTTACCTGAAGATCTTTGGAACTATATTCTGCTTTTAACCATAATCTTTGGAACTTTGCAATGCTTATTTTTTGTTTTGACTTGGATTTTTTCCTCAATAAACTATAAAACTACAGCTCTTGTGTGGTGGTGTTTGGAAGCAAGGTGAAGCTTACTCTGAGTTGCAACAGGAGGCATCCAAATGTTACAGAATATTGGTGAGTGTTTCGATTCTTAAATCCTCACCACCACCTTTCCTGAATGTTTCTAATATCAATTCATATACATGAATTTAACGAATTTGATACGAGATACGAAGAGTAATGATAATTTTGCACACCCTTAGTAGTTACACCTTCATCATGCATCAACAGGCTTTGGATACCTGTTTTTAATTTCTGTAGTTTTTCATTAGTTAACTTGTCATTACTATTCTCTGTTTACTCTAAAACATTTAATTTATTGCAACTTGGTGCTATTTTCTCCAGATGTAATTGCACCAGGATACATTGTAGCAGTAAATAATTAGATACTAATGTGAGAAGACATCATTTGGCATGATAGTTTTCCATTTGGGACCACCTTGTTTTGAAAGCGATGCTTGAGGGTGAAGTGCTCGCTTAGGTCTTTGTCAATGTTTCTCATCCTTCAACACCTTTGCTGAAGACTGTATAATGTGCTTGCATGTACCCAAGCCCCTGCATTGCACATTTATAATTATATTGTAGTAATTAAGAAATTTACACATAGTCATATGTTGTAAATGCAGTTGCTGCATCATTGTTTCATTAAAGTAAGTCTTTTCACTCGCTCCCATTACCCAAGGATCACATGATATCTCTACTTGAGGTTTTTGCAATTAAAAGAAACTCACACACTTTCTAAGGGCTTGTCTAGATTACCCAAAACCTGAACTCACTCTGTAATCTGAATCTTTGGCTTCATACTCCATGAACAAAAAGCACACCTCTCACACTGATCTTGATGGAAGATCTCAATAAACACATTTTGCATCTGAATTATTTTATTTTATTTTATTATTTTGAATCTGAATTGCCCCCGGTGGCGCAGTGGGTTAAACCCCTGTGCTGGCAGGACTGAAGACCGACAGGTCGCAAATTCGAATCCGGGGAGAGGTGGATGAGCTCCCTCTACCAGCTCCAGCTCCTCATGCAGGGACATGAGAGAAGCCTCCCACAAGGATGATAAAACTTCAAATCATCTGGGTGTCCCCTGGGTAACGTCTTTGCAGACGGCCAATTCTCTCACACCAGAAGCGACTTGGTTTCTCAAGTCACTCCTGACACAACAAAAAAAAAATCAGACTGTATGGGAATTCATTCATTTATTTATTTTTACTTGGCTTGGTTTGACGTCTTAATTCATCAGCATGGCTTCTTGTTTTCATTCTAGGCAGCTTTGTTCTGTTCAAAGACGATTTCTTTTACAATATGCCATTTTTGGATGCCAATGGTAATCTTGTCTGGCATTATTCTTTACACTTGTGGCTATCCAAATGTCTTTGGAAACACAAAGATGAGAAACAAAAGTGATGCCCTTTTCTTGTTGTTTATCCTTGTGGAGCCCCCGGTGGTGCAGTGGGTTAAAGCACTGAGCTGCTGAGCTTGTTGATCGAAAGGTTGCAGGTTCGATTCCGGGGAGCGGCGTGAGCTTCCGCTGTCAGCCCTAGCTTCTGCCAACCTAGCAGTTCAAAAACATGCAAATGTGAGTAAATCAATAGGTACCGCTCCAGGTAACGGCGCTCCATGCAGTCATGCTGGCCACATGACCTTGGAGGTGTCTACGGACAACGCTGGCTCTTCGGCTTTGAAATGGAGATGAGCACCACACCCCAGAGTCAGACATGACTGGACTTAATGTCAGGGGACAACCTTTACCTTTACCTTTACTGATAATTCCAAAAAGCCATCTTTGGGCCAGGATACATAGTTATTAACTTCATGTGATATACCTTAATCAGAGAATTAGACAATTGGAAGGAACTTCTAGCCCAGTCTCTTTAAATGGAGGAAAACTCACCTCACTTACTATATGTAGGTCACATCTTCTACTGTAAGCCTGGCAAGTTTCACCAATCCACTATTATTATTATTTTGGAATTTTAAAAAGTTTTTATCATAACATTTTTTTAAAAAAACACAAGGGGGGATTCTAGGAATTGACATATCAAGCCCATGCTACAAGAGAGGAGGAGAATGGATACAATCAACCAGGCCTCTGATTGGCTGAGTAAGAAAGTGAGAAACACATAGAGAAAAATGTTGCACTCCAGACTAGGAAAAGCCCTCTGACTTTAAACACCACACAGTTGAGTAGAAATGCAATCCATTTATTGAAGATAATTAAAAAGCAGTAAAAGTAAAAAAGCACTTTCAAGGAATAGGCAAATCCAATTAGGTAGGAAGACAAGTTGGAATAAAATAATCCAAGGAATTCATCCATCAAAGTTCATGAAAAACAATGGCAGAAACTTCCATAGTAAAATCCAAAAAACTGGAAACATGAATTCAAAGCACTTAAATACATAATTATAAAATCCAAGAATTAAAAACATGAATCAAAGGCACTTAAAACATGAATCTTTCCAAAGCAAGGCTTCCAAGGAACAGGGGCGAGAACTTGACTTGATTCCCAATGATGCTTCATCTGTTTACAGATTCTATACTGGGGACTTTTATCTCCTCGTTAAGCTATGTCCCAAGCGGCCAGAAATTGGTTTCACTTTAGCCTTGAATCCCTTATCTTCCTTTCTCTGAGCCTGTCAGAACACCTGAGACACTCCTCTGCTTTCCTATTCTGACTAATAACATCCCATCTATCTATTTGCTCATTGATTTCTGCAGCTGGGCTAAGTGCCGAGCTGTTCTCAAGCTCCAAATCATGGGAACTCCCTGGTAGCACTTCAGGGGGCACACTATCATCCCCACACCCTTCAGGAACATTCTCATGAGAAAATACACTTTGAACAGGGATCGCCTTGTCATTCTCTGCATCAATATGATTAGAAACACCATGACCTTCATAAACCTCATTGTCAACATTCCCCACATCCAAAGCACCCTGATCCTTAAACACAATCACAGGCTGAACTCCAACAAAAAACATCAACTCCCATCATGCCCCGGAAGGGAGAACAAGGCTTCTTCAATGCTTGCACCACTCAAAGTGTTGCTGGGAAAGTGAGTTTCCATTTGCCTTTAATGCAGTGTTTCTCAACCTGGGGGTCGGGACCCCTGGAGGGGTTGCAAGGGGATGCCAGAGGGGTCACCAAAGACCATCAGAAAAAAAAATCATTGGTCATGGGGTTTCTGTGTGGGAAGTTTGGCCCAATTCTATCGTTGGTAGGGTTCAGAATACTCATTGACAGTAGGTGAACTATAAATCCCAGCAACTACAACTCCCGAATGTCAAGGTCTATTTCCCCAAAACTCCACCAGTGTTCACTTTTGGGCATCTGGAGTATTAGTGCCAAGTTTGATCCAGATCCATCATTGTTTGAGTCCACAGTGCTCTACCTGGATGTAGGTGAATTACAACTCCCAAACTCAAGGTCAATGCCCACCAAACCCTTCCAGTTTTTTTCTGTTGGTCATTGAAGTTCAGAGTGGTACGTTTGGTTCAATTCCATCATTGGTGGAGTTCAGAATGCTCCTTGATTGTAGGTGAACTATAAATCCCAGCAACTACAACTCCCAAATGACAAAATCAACCCCCAACACCACCAGTATTCAAATTTGGGCGTATTGGATATTTGTGCCAAATTTGGTCCAGTGAATACATCAGATCTTTGCATTACAATTAATACCAGTAGCAAAATTACAGTTATGAAGTAGCAACGAAAATGATTTTATCTTTGGGGGTCACCACAACATGAGGAACTGGATTAAGGGATCGTGGCATTAGGAAGGTTGAGAAACACTGCTTTAGTGGGATGGGGAAGGGGTCTTTCAGGAAGGGATGCAAAGGAGGAGCTGCAGCTTTCTTGATTTACAAGGCTTCCCTGCCCACACGCTGCCACCTCTGCCTCAGGTAGAGTGCTTCTCAGTCCCATTGGTCCCCATTACTAGCCCTCATTAGCCAAAAGGATCTGGTGCCAGGCTCATTTTCATGAATCCAGCAACTGAACCTGCTGAAGCATCTGAATCTGGTACACACAAATGAAATTGTGCACATCCCTACATCTGAGCCCCCAACCCCAAATACCAAGCTTTTCCTTGAAGAAGCAATTCAAAAATCCAAATACTGAAATATGACTACTTTTCAATACAGGGTTAGTCAAAATGCATAGGCCAATAAGCCATTCAATTGAATGGCTTATTGGCCTATGCATTTTGACTAACCCTGTATTTTGGGATTTTAGGAAAGTAACACGGAAAGTAGCATGGCTGGCAGGGACGAGAGACAGGGCCTTCTCAGTGGTGGCCCCTAGGCTATGGGGCGCCCTCCCTAGGGATATCAGTTTGACCCCCTCCCTTTTAACATTCAAGATGTGGCTTTTTGTTTTATAATATTCTTTATTGAAGTTTTCATAAAAACATAACAGAAAAAAACCCACAAAAAACAAAAAAAAGTGAATGAGAAAAAAAAAGATAAATCAGAGAAAAAAGAGAGGAAAAAAAGTGGAGAAGATTGAGAATAAAGAGAAAAGAGAAAGAAAAAGAAGAAAAAGAAAGAAACTAAAGAAAAATAAAAAAAATTAAAAGTTGACCTCCTGGTATCTTCGGAAAATCTTATCAATCTTCTTGTTATTTATATTCTTAAATTTTCTTCTTTCCCTCTTTTTAACGTAGTTCAGTCTGTTTTTGTATTTCTTACAATACTATTTCTTTTTTCTTCTTTTTTAGGTATTCTGTAACGTCACTCCAATCCGTTTCTTTCCTTTTGATTTCTTTATTCTTTAACAATAGAAAGGTTAGCTTGTCTAGGTTCCTTATATCCAGTATTTTTGTTACCCAATCATTTATCTCTGGGATCTCTTCTTGCCTCCATACTTTGGCGTAGCACATCCTTGCTGCTGTCAATATCAAAAAGACGTGGCTTTTTGAGCAAGCCTTTGCAAGTACAGCATCACCGACATAGAAAAATGGAACGATTAGACGATGTGATTGGTCAATGTTTTCAGCACAGAAATGCTAATGATATATGTTTGCTATTGATTTTCCTATGGTTTTATATTATTTTAATGTTTTTATTGTATTTATGGTCTTGGTATCGACTGTGAACCGCCTCGAGTTGCCTGCGGGTTGAGAGGGTGGGTATATAAATATAAATAAATAAACAAATAAATAAATACACACCACATTCTACAGTCACACATACTTTCAATGTACAAAGAGCTCCCATGTTTCTACACACACACAAACGTATTCCATGAATCAAAGTCTCTTTCTAAGAACTTTTAGTTCAACTCCAAAACATTCCCACTATTTCTCATATATATTCTTTTTTTATCTTTGTAGAGATCCCACAAGCTACACTCACTGATAACTTTATACTGACTGAGACTGATATTCTTTGGATTGTGAAAAGTGCTGATGCAACTGGAAAGAGAGAAAAAATAAAGGAAATTTGTCTCCCAGATATTGATGACTAGCCTTGCTTCTTAGCCTAGGAGAAGCAATGTATCAGCTGAGAAAGAGACTGACAAGTCCATGAAAAAGAAATTGCTGGAATGCAAACCTACAGAAGAAAAATGTCTAATCAATTAACTTATTGCAACTTTATAGGGAGTGGAAAGACCCCTAATACATTAAATAATTCATTGTGAGAATAGAACATAGACTTGGTTCCAGAAAAATATAGGATTCATACAGATCAATCCAAAGAAATAAGAATTATGAGTTCTCACAGTATAACTCTTTAGATGTGTTGTCGAAGGCTTTCATGGCTGGAATCACTGGGTTGTTGTAGGTTTTTTCGGGCTATATGGCCATGGTCTAGAGGCATTCTCTCCTGACGTTTCGCCTGCATCTATGGCAAGCATCCTCAGAGGTAGTGAGGGCTGTTGGAACTCGGAAAAAGGGGTTCATATATCTGTGGAATGACCAGGGTGGGACAAAGGACTCTTGTCTGCTGGAGCTAGGTGTGAATGTTTCAACTTGACCTCCTTAATTAGCATTTGATGGCCTGGCAGTGCCTGGGGCAATCTTTTGTGGAGAATTGATTAGATGTCCTTGTTTGTTTCCTCTCTGTTGTTGTGCTGTTGTAATTTTAGAGTTTTTTTTAATACTGGTAGCCAGATTTTGTTCATTTTCATGGTCTCCTCCTTTCTGTTGAAATTGTCCACATGCTTGTTTATTTCAATGGCTTCTATGTGTAGTCTAACTTTTTAGATGTTGTCATTTAGACCAGGGATTCCTATTTTTTCCATTAAAGATCCTTTTGAGATGAGAAATTTGTATGTGATCCAGAGTATATTAGGCTAATTGCTAACAAATCAGCATTTGCAAAGCTTACTAAACAGGCTATTTTTCCTTTTTATGAAGAACGGCTGCAGCATCTACTGCATTGTGCAGCGTAAACACTGCATGTGTTGCTAATAGATTTGTGTAAATGTCTAAAACAGCCACTAGGTGGCATTCAGAAAAGTTTTACCTTTGCCAAATTTTTGGAACCAAAACATTTAGGTAAGGGGAGTAGGGACCTCATCTGAGGTTGTGATCCATAGCTTAAGAAGCCGTTATCTAGACCATAGCTATCTAACATAAATATCTATAGCTGGAAAGAAACACACTTCAAAGGCAGCCTCATACTTATTCATAGAATCTTAGAATTTGGAAGAGACCTCATGGGCCATCCAGTCCAAACCCATTCTACCAAGAAGCAGGAAAATCACATTCAAAGCACCCCTGACAGATGGCCATCCAGCCTCTATTTAAATGCTTCCAAAGAAGGAGCCTCCACCACACTCCGGGGCAGAGAGTTCCACTGCTGAACAGCTCTCACAGTCAGGAAGTTCTTCCTAATGTTCAGATGGAATCTTCTTTCTTGTAGCTTGAAACCATTGTTCTGGGTCCTAGTCTCGGGGCAGCAGAAAACAAGCTTGCTCCTTCCTCCCTATGACTTCCCCTCACATATTTATACATGGTTCTCATCCTATTTCCTTTCAGCCTTCTCTTATTCAGGCTAAACATGCCCAGCTCTTTAAGCTGCTCCTCATAGGGCTTGTTCTCCAGACCCTTGATCATTTTAGTCACCCTCCTCTGGACACATTCCAACTTGTCAATATCTCTCTTCAATTGTGGTGCCCAGAATTGGACACAGTATTCCAGGTGTGGTCCAACTAAGGCAGAATAGAGCATGGAGAGCATGACTTCCCTGGATCTAGACACTAGACTCCTATTGATGCAGGCCAAAATCCCATTGGATTTTTTTGCCGCCGCATCACATTGTTGGCTCATGTTTAACTTGTTGTCCATGGGGACTCCAAGATCTTTTTCACACGTACTGATCTCGAGCGATGCATCCCCCATTCATAGAATCATAGAATCAAAGAGTTGGAAGAGACCTCATGGGCCATCCAGTCCAACCCCATTCTGCCAAGAAGCAGGAAAATTACATTCAAAGCACCCCTGACAGATGGCCATCCAGCCTCTGTTTAAAAGCCTCTAAAGAAGGAGCCTCCACCACACTCCGGGGCAGAGAGTTCCACTGCTGAACAGCTCCCACAGTCAGGAAGTTCTTCCTAATGTTCAGATGGAATCTCCTGTCTTGTAGTTTGAAATCATTGTTCTGTGTCCTAGTCTCCAGGGCAGCAGAAAACAAGCTTGCTCCTTCCTCCCTATGACTTCCCCTCACATATTTATACATGGTTCTCATCATATGTCCTCTCAGCCTTCTCTTCTTCAGGCTAAACATGCCCAGCTCTTTAAGCCGCTTCTCATAGGGCTTGTTCTCCAGACCCTTGATCATTTTAGTTGCCCTCCTCTGGACACATTCCAGCTTGTAAACATCTCCCTTCAATTGTGGTGCCCAGAATTGGACACAGCATTCCAGGTGTGGTCTGACCAAGGCAGAATAGATCATGGGGAGCATGACTTCCCTGGATCTAGACACTAGGCTCCTATTGATGCAGGCCAAAATCCCATTGGCTTTTTTTGCCGCCGCATCACATTGTTGGCTTATGTTTAACTTGTTGTCCACGAGGACTCCAAGATCTTTTTCACACGTACTGCTCTCGAGCTATGCGTCCCCCATTCCAATCAAAGATGTTGCTTTCAAACCATTTATAGAATCCAGTTCTTCTGAAATATTTTATAAACAGACAAAGAGGAGGGACAACTATGGTAAACATAAAGGTTGTGTCTGACTCTCGGGGGGTGGTGCTCATCTCCATTTCTAAGCCGAAGAGCCAGTGTTGTCCGTAGACACCTCCAAGGTCATGTGGCCATGGCACCATAACCTTTGCATCAAAGAGGTACCTATTGATCTACTCACATATGCATGTTTTTGAACTGCTAGGTTGTCAGAAGCTGGGCCTATCAGTGGGAGCTCACCTCACTCCCCGGATTTGAACTGCCAACCTATTGGTCAGCAAGTCCAGCAGCTCAGCGGTTTAATCCCCTGCACCACCAAGGGTCCCCAAACAAACAAAGAGGAGGAACAGCTTTGCACAAAGTAATTCGATACTTATTTTAGGTGATTTGTTTCCCTTACCTTAAATTTAATAAAGGAAATAGATGTTCGTAAGGGAGTACTCTTTTTTTTTTTTTTTGGAAAAAATTAAAAGCCATGGAAGGATTATAGAAAAGCAATTTCGTTCTCCATTGATGCAACATAGAGCACCTAGTATATTTTTAAATATAAAAACAGCATCTAACTTTGGCTGTTAATTAAAAAGGGGAGTCCAATTGCACACTCCTTACAATCATCAGCAGGAAAGGTTGGCTCTCCCCTTTTACCTACCTTTTAGACCTAGGAATCGGTGTTGTCCTGATGACTTTGAAGGAATGTTCAATATTTTGAGGTCAGTGTGCAAATAGTATGGTCAAGGAGCCATACAATTAAAGTTTAAAATACTTTGTTTGTTTGGCTTCGAAAAGCAATGGACAAGTGGAGATATAATAGATGTTTGTCAAATTATGCTTATAATGCTAGAACCCAGGACAGTAGGATGGTGGCAGGTACAGGGCAGAAGCAAGGAATCTCTGATTGTTCAAGATAGCAAAACATCATGCCTGTACTCACCAATTGCTAGTTGGAATTAAAGTGACTTCCTATGTTTAAAAACAATGCTTTTGGGATTATTTTTAATTCTTTTTTATTTAGAATAAAATGTCTCCATTAAGACTGGAATAAAAAGAGTAAAGAGCAAATTTAATTAAATTTAAATTAAAGCAAATGTGTACAGCAAAAGTGTGGGAACAATTGGTGACAGGAAAGTGGGGGATAGGTAGGGACGACTAATAAAAAAAACTATTTGGGCATGACTTCTGGGTTCCTCTGGTCTTGCAACATCTCCCTTCAGTTGTGGTACCCAGAATTGGACACAGTATTCCAGGTGTGGTCTAACCAAGGTAGAATAGAGCGGTAGCATGACCTCCCTGGATCTGGACACTAGGCTCCTAGTGATGTAGGCCAAAATCTCGCTGGCTTTTTTTGCCACCACATCACATTGTTGGCTCATGTTTAACTTGTTGTCCACAAGGACTCCAAGATCTTTTTCACATGTATTGCTATGGAGCCAGGCATCATCCCCCATTCTGTCTCTTTGCAATTAATTTTTTCTGCCCAAGTGGAGTCTCTTGCATTTGTCCCTGTTGAACTTCATTTTGTTAGTTTTGGCCAATCATCTCTCTAATCTGTTAAGATCTGCTCTCGTTCCGGGGGGGGGGGGGGCTGCTCTTGATCCCACCACTGTCACAATCGCAGTTGGTGGGGATGAGAGACAGGGCCTTCTCGATGGTGGCTCCCCGGCTTTGGAACTCCCTCCCACAGGAGATTAGAACTGCCCCCTCCCTCCTGACGTTCAGGAAGCTAACAAAGACTTGGCTATGGAATGCGGCCTTTGACAACTGAGTCAACTTTGGTCCATATGGAAGGAGAATGAATAACTGTGAATTATGACCAGGAATGCTTTGACAACGTGGATATGTGATTGTGATGATGACGATGTTGTATTGTAATATGTTTTAAATTGTGTAATGATGATGCATTGTGTGGTTTGTATTTTTGTATATGAACACATGTTGTGAACCAGATCTGAGTCCCTCTTGTAGGTGAGAAGATCGGTATAGAAAATTTTTAAATAAATAAATAAATAAATCATTTTGAATCACTTTTTCCAGGATGAAGAGGAAGCATTGGTGAGCACCCTTTGGTTCACTTTACCAGTTACAGGTCCACCTAACCATAGTTTTACCTAGCCCACATTTGATGAAGTACTTTGGCCACATTAAGAGAAAACAGGAAAGCTTAGAGGAGACAATGAAGCTGGTGGAAATGGAAGGAAAGATGGATGGATTGTATCCTTGAAGTGACTGGCTCGACTCTGAAGGAGCTGGGGGTGGTGACGGCCGACATGGAGCTCTGGAGTGGGCTGGTCCAGGAAGCCACGAAGAGTCGGAAGCGACCGAATGAATAGACAACAAATTCCTGAAATACAAATCAAACTTTTATCTTTCTGTTTAATCATCAATTATAACATAGTGAAATTAAACTATTTATTTATTTATTTACAGTATTTATATTCAGCCCTTCTCACCCTGCAGGGGACTCAGGGTGGATTACAATGCACATAAACAAGGCAAACATTCAACACCACACACACACAAAAACATATACCGACAGACACAGAGGCAATTTAACATTCCAGCTTTTCTTGAGGGTATTCTGGCCACCAGGGGAGCTGTCCCTTCGCCGACCATTTGTGACACTGATGAAGTACTTCCTCATTCTTTGCATGCTTGCTGGAGAATTTTATTGTTAGAGACCCTAAATCGGGTCTTAATACTTAGGTCCACGTCACGGGAGCATGTAAGGAAGGA
The DNA here is from genome assembly GCF_037176765.1 of Anolis sagrei. NCBI lineage: Eukaryota > Metazoa > Chordata > Lepidosauria > Squamata > Anolidae > Anolis > Anolis sagrei. The sequence continues at coordinate 38,712,284 of NC_090028.1, forward strand.
GGCAGTCCCAAAAAAGATCAAAACCAACGTTTTATTTTCATTATGGCCCTGAAAAAGTTAGACAGTTGTGTTGAATACATGCAGGCACCAAGTGACTGCCGCCCCCCTCCTTGGTTTCTGCAAACTTTTATAAGCTCAAGTAAACAAGGGAAATTTTGGTAATGGAAAGTACCTTGACGGTTGACCTTTTACTCTTTCCAACACCCCCTCCCATCAAATTTTTGATGTCTGCACCTGGCCTGAACCTTTGTTTGTCAAAACCACAATTTGTTCTCTACTTGCAAACTTTGTACTTCACCGCAAACCCATTTCCTATGTAAGCTGAGCAGGTTAGCAATTTCTTTTTAGAACATCCTCCCTCTCGCTGATATGTTGCTCGTTTTCTGCAGGGAGGGGTATCTTTCTTATGTTTTGTTGCCAAAGCTTAGCAATAATAATAATAATAATAATAATAATAATAATAATAATAATCCTTTATTTGTACCCCGCTACCATCTCCCGAAGGACTCGGTGCGGCTTACAAGAGGCCAAGCCCAAATACAACAATAAAAACAGCAGCAGCAACAACAACTTAATAACTCAACAAACAAAGCAATAACATTAACAACACCCAATTACGCAATTAAAAACAATGGCCAGGCCAAATGTAATAATTAAAATTAAAAGTGCTGGGCATGACAAGGTGGGGTGTTTGGGGGGGGGAAGGGCATGCAGATATCCTGGATCTCTGATAAAGTGTGTTGGGATATAGTGCTAGGAGTTTCCTTATTCTGGAAAGGCACATGTTTTCAAGCTCCTCCTAAAGATTGCTAGCGATGGGGCCTGCCTGATTTCCTTAGGGAGAGAGTTCCAGAGTCGAGGGGCCACCACCGAGAAAGCCCTATCCCTCGTCCCCACCAATCGCACTTGCAATGCCGGTGGGATCATAAGCAGGGCCTCTCCAGATGAACGAAGAGATTGTGTGGGTTCGTACACAGAGATGCGGTCACACATTGTCTCCTTCATTATGGTCAATGCTAACTTAATTTCATATATTCAAATATTTTTGAAATATTTTTGTCCATCTCTTCTGTATGTCATCAATGGGAACTTAGTCTTTCTAATTTCTAATGATAAGGGGAAATAATATCTAGGAGTAAGATCTTGGGAATAACCAGAATGGGCCAACATCTGCATATTCCATAGTTTATGAAATTCTGGGCATCAGATGCTTCAGCAGGACAATAATTACCCCCAGTTGGCCCAAGAGATCTCTTTTAAGCATTTTTGAATGATCTCCGTCTCTTTTCCCAACAGCAGGCATTCCTACCAGGAGTTCTGCATTGACGGCGTTGTAAGCCACTAACTCTTCTGCAGAGTTTTCCAACGCTATCTGCATTCTCATTAAGGCTTTCTCTGCTGCTTCTTGGGTCTCAGATCCAGATGTTGCCGAGCCCAACTTGAATGTGGCTGCTGTTCCTTTATTCACAGCACTTAATTGCTTTTCTTCCCAGCGCTCTTCTCCACACAATTAATCTTCCACTTTGTCATTTGTCTTTTAAATGTATCCTTAAATATTTACTATAGAATTTGTCATTTTTACACTCCTCGCTTTTTCCCCCTTTCCCACCATGCATGTGTTGTTGATTCTTTGAGGAGAGAAGATATGCTGTTTTGATGTTCAATCTGTTCAGGGATCGCTAGGATTACTCACAGCACCAGAGACTTGGTAGATGAAATTCCCAGTACTGTCACACAGAGATCAGTTCAATTAGAGCAATGGGAAAAGTCTGACGTGACAAAGAAATGGCAGCCTTTGGATCTAAAAAATGACAGCAACCATCAGTGGTATAAAGGCAATTTTTCAGTAAAAGACACTACAAGACTTCTCCTTGGAACTCTCTCTGCCAAGAAAAGTCCAACAATGCAAGCAGGTATGTTGAGTCATACCAATGAGAAAGTCTAACTGTGCAGGTACAACTGCACCAGGAGCTCCAATTTTGTTTGCTTTGCATTGAATGTTTGTTATAGTCCTAAGTTTCAGGGACTCTGCAGATAGGTGGCTTCTTTTGGCTGCAATCATAGGGCAAGCCACCTGTCAATTATAGTTAGGTTCCCTGGTCCCACCCCCTTTTGGGTTTTTGGCAGGAATAGGAGCCTTTATGGGTTCAGTTCACACAGAGCAGCTTTCCATACAGGACATGAAACCAAGAGCTCCTGTAGAAAACTTCGTCTTCTACAGCTTGGCTGGGGTTATACAGCCTACAGCTTGGCTGAGGATCATACAGCCTTACAGCTCCTTTGCTGAGGGACTTCAGCCAGCCATCACTGAAACCTGAACTCCTTTTCCCTTGGAAGTCTACAAAGCTCTGCTTGGTAAGGGTCTCTCGCGGAAGCCAGAAGCAGTTGGTACTGGGTGCAGGGGCTCCACGCCAACAGAGGCAAAGACAGACTGCCCAGATTAGAATTTAAGGATTTCCCCATTAGTTAAATTACAGTTAAGAAGATAGTGCCTGTTCCCAGTGAACAAGATTGAGAGAGAGCCAATAGACTATTAAGAAAGCCTTGAAGTACCTGTTTGTTTTCAATAATAAAGAACTTTGTTGAACCTTTGAGCAATCTAAAGACTCCGTTTTAAGGAAATCCAAAGGCCTTTAATCTGAGGCAGCCCCTTTGGGCACACAGAATTTATGTCCTGTCTACAGTCTGATGCACAGGCCCAGCGTGCGACAGCACACTAACAGTTCTCATCTTTACCAGGAGAACAGATGGACTGGAAGTACTCATTTGAGACAAGGCAACCTCAAAATTTATACATGGCAATGGGATAATGATGATAATGATGTTGTTGATGATGATGGTGGTGATGATGGTGATGGCAATAATAATAATAATAATAATAATAATAATAATAATAATAATAATAAAACAGGATACAAGGATTTAAAGACTGAACTGCAAAGACTCTGGCACAAGCCAGATCCAATACACAAGCGATCCAATACAACAGCCAGCAGAGTGTTTGCTGTGGACTCCTCTTAGAATCATAGAATCATAGAGTTGGAAGAGACCTCATGGGCCATCAAGTCAAACCCCCTGCCAAGAAGCAGGAAAATTGCATTCAAAGCAATTTTCTCCAGACCCTTGATCATTTTAGTTGCCCTCCTCTGGACACACATTCCAGCTTGTCAATATGTCTTTTCAATTGTGGTGCCCAGAATTGGACACAGTGTGATTCCAGGCAGAATAGAGCTTGGGGGACATGATTTCCCTGGATCTAGACACTAGGCTCCTATTGATACAGGCCAAATTCCATTGGCTTTTTTTTTTTTTGCCATGAGGACCCCAAGATCTTTTTTCACATGAGTTGCCTGAGGGCTGAGAAAAGCGGTATATAAATAAAGTAAACAAACAAATAAATAAATACTGCTCTCGAGCCATGCGCCCATCATTCTGCATCTTTGCATTTCTTTTTCTCTGTTTAAGTGGAGTCTCTTGCATTTGTTCCTGTTGAACTTCATTTTGTTAGTTTTGGCCCATCTCTAATCTGTTCAGATCATTTTGGATTCTGCTCCTGTCTTCTGGAGTATTGGCTCTCCCTCCCAATTTAGTGTCATCTGCAAACTTGACGATCATGCCTTCTAGCCGTTTATCTGAGTCATTAATAAAGATGTTGAATAGGACTGGGCCCAGGTTGGAACTTTACTTATGGCACTCCGTCCATCACTTCTTTCCAGGATGAAGCATTGGGGAGCACCCTTGGGTTCATCCGCTTAGCCAGTTACAGATCCACCTCACCGTAGTTTTGCCTAGCCCACATTGGACTAGTTTGTTTGCTAGAAGGTCATGGAGGACCTTGTCAAAGGCCTTCCTGAAGTTCAGGTACACTCCATCCACGGCATTCCCCGCATCTACCCAGCTTGTAACTCTATTGAAATAAGAGATCAGATGAGTCTGGCATGACTTGTCATACAGGTCAGTCGTAAGGCCGAGCAGGGTATAGGGTTACAGCTTGTGTTAGACAAGGTTACACTCCCCCTGAAGACGCACGTTCGCAGCTTGGGAGTGATCCTGGACTCATCGCTGAGCCTGGAACCCCAGGTCTCAGCGGTGGCCGGGAGAGCTTTTGCACAATTAAAACTTGTGCACCAGTTGCGCCCATACCTTGGGAAGCCTGATCTGGCCACAGTGGTCCACGCTCTTGTTACATCCCGAATAGATTACTGCAACACACACTACGTGGGGTTGCCCTTGAAGACTGTTCAGAAACTTCAACTGGTCCAGTGAGCAGCAGCCAGTTTGCTCACCAGAGCGCCATACAGGGAGCACACCACCCCCCTGTTGTGTCAGCTCCACTGGCTGCCGGTTCAGTTCCGAGCACAATTCAAGGTGCTGGTTTTGACCTACAAAACCCTACACGGTTCTGGTCCAGCGTATCTGTCCGAACGCATCTCCCTCTACGTCCCACCTCAGAGTTTGAGATCATCTGGGGAGGCCCTGCTCTCGACCCCACCACTATCACAAGTGAGGTTGGTGGGGACGAGGAGCAGGGCCTTCTCAGTGGTGGCCCCTCACCTATGAAACTCACTCCCGGGGGAAATTAGGTCATTAACATCCCTCCTCTCCTTCAGGAGGAAATTAAAAACGTGGTTGTGGGACCAGGCCTTCGGGCAATCTGACAACTAGATAAGGTCAATCGGACGACTAGGACTGACAGGACTGACAAAGTGGAATTGGAAACTGGACTATGAGATGGCGAACGCTGAGTGTTAATTAGGTGAAATCGGTTTCATTGGTTTTATTGGTTTTATTGTTGCAGTGCAGAAACTGATTGTTAATTGTTTAATTGCTGCTATATTGTTTTTATTCTACTGTTATGTTGATGCCGGCATCGGATTGTGTCTTTGTAAGCCGCCCTGAGTCCCCTTCTGGGGTGAGAAGGGTGGGGTAGAAGTAACCGAAATAAATAAATAATAAATAATAAACTTGTTTTTGATAAATCCATGTTGACTATTAGCGATGACCGCCTTTGTTTCTAAGTGTTTGCAGACCACTTCCTTAATGATATTTTCCAGAATCTTTCCTGGTATTGACGTGAGGCTGACCGGACGGTAATTTTTTGGGTCATCCTATTTTCACTTCTTGAAGATTGGGACCACATTGGCCCTCCTCCAATCTGTTGGGACTTTTCACGTTCTCCAAGAACTCTCAAAGATGATTGCAGAGGTTCTGAAATGACTTCCGCTCGTTTCTTCAATACTCTTGAGTGTAGTTGATCTGGCCCTGAAAGGGGATTTGAACTCATTTAGAGCAGTCAGTTATTCCTGTTTGACTTGTTTCCCTATTTGGGGCTAGATTTCCCTGATTCCAGTGGTTCTCAACCTTCCTAATGCCATGACTCCTAAATACAATTCTTCATGCTGTACTACCCCCAACTATAAAATTATTTTTGCTGCTAGTTCACTTCAGTAAATACTGAAAGAGTTTGGTGGCTATTGACCTTGAGTTTTGGAGTTGTAGTTTTCTCCTACATCCAGAGAGCATTGGACTCAAACAATGATGGATAAGGACCAATCTTGGTACGAATCCTCAATATGTCCAAATGTGAACACTGTTGGAGTTCGGGGAAAATAGACCTTGACATTTGAGAGTTCTGGTTGCAGGGATTTATAGTTCACATACAATCAAAGAGCATTCTGCATTCCACCAATGGTGGAATTGAACCAAACTTGGCTCACAGAACTTCCATGAACAACAGAAAACGCTAGAAGGGTTTGGTGGGCATTGACCTTCAGTTTTGGCTTTGTAGTTCACTTACATCCAGAGAGCACCGTGGACTCAAACAATGATGGATCTGAACCAAACTTGGCATGAAACCTCAGTATGCACAGTATGATTGTAAGTGATCCATAAATCCCAGCGACTACTACTCACATACAATCAAAGAGCATTCTGAACTCCACCAATGATAGAATTGGGCCAAACTTCCCACATAGATCCCCCATGGCAAACCGAAAATACTATGTTTTCTGATAGTCTTTGATGACCCCCAGGCCCGTAGCCAGGATTTCGATTTGGGGGGGCTGAGTTTTTTTCAGGGGGGGTTTCGGGGGGGCTGAGTTTTGGGGCGTGGGGGCTGAGTCTGAGTGAAAGAGGGTCTACCCTAGCAAACCTTTTGTATCATTACCCCAATACCTCCATGCATATGGGATATATTGAGCATGGTGATCAGATCATGATATGAATAAACGTAACAGTTTAAATAATGCACCAGTAAAGCCTTTTTGTGAACCACCATGAGAATTTCGGGGGGCTGAAGCCCCTCAAGCCCCCCCCCCCGGCTACATGCCTGATGACCCCTCTGACACCGCCTCATGACCCCCCAGGGGTCCCGACCCATAGATTGAGAAATGCTGACCTATTCCTTCATCCATTCTATGTTGCTGAGGTTGAGGATGGCTTTCTTTTTGCGAGGAGACTGAGAGAAAAACCAATTTTCTTTCATCAAGTCTCAGATTAGCCTATGCTCACATGCCCAACAGTATTTAGAGTCTCTCAGCAGTCTCTAGCTGTGCCTGGGGGTCTGCATCAAATACTTAATTAATTTGCCTTTGCTCACTAGCATTTGGAGGCATCTCCTCCAGCTCTCTTTCTTGAAATGGAAAAGTATTTGGTTGTTCACCAGGATTGCAATGTGTTTTGGGGCATTTGGGTTGCTTTCTGCACACAAGAGCTCTGGGTTGAGGCTTTGGGAGATAGGTAGGGTCTTCATGAAGCACAAATGCCGAGTTCAGGGGCTGGATGCCGCCCCCGCCTCTGCTGTAATGGATACTAAACTACTGAGCTGCTGTGAGTTTAAAGCAATTGGAGCTAAAAGTGAACCCAGAAGAAAGGAAAGCCAATAAACGAAAGAATAATAGAACATTGATCAACCCTTTATCTCAGCAGGGTAACTAAGTCGGCTGTCGCCAAACATGTCATTGCTGAGCCATTTGATTAAATACAAGTAATAGGTAGGGATGGATGGAAGTGTTTAGCTCTTGTCAGCAACTATAGACAAAGGAAGATAAGGAACAGGAATTGGAAGGAGAGTTCTCAGCTCTGCGGGGGAGAGAAGCAAAGTTTGCAGCCTCCCTCTTATTCTGCTGCTGTACGAAATTTGCACAAAATTCCCCCTTGAGTGATTTATTGTATTTTATTCTGTTACATGTATATTCCATCTGCTCCTCCCTCCCCACTGACTCCCGGCCTCTTTATTATGTATGATCTAGTGTCGCAGGATCAATGTATCTTATCTGAAAAGTAATGGGTATTAATTGGTGACTTTTGCCAGGTCTTTCAGGGACTCCACTAGTGATTTAGTTACTTATTTATTGCCTTTATAGCGATATCTTTTCTCTAATGAGCTTAAGGCAGCATCCTCTTCTCCTTCCTTGGGTTTTATATTCACGACAATATTGTGAGATAAGGCAAACTGATAGGGAGGGACTGGCCCAGCAGTCACCCAGTGAATTTCAGAGCCCGCTGAGCACTCAAATCTGGATTTTCCAGGTCTCAATCCAGTGCACTAAATGTACCACACAGACTCTCAAACTATCGTTATGTCCTTGGTAGTGGGACAAAGAGTTAGTGCCATTTTTGTGTGACATATGTGGCTTTCAGTATCTTACTGACATTGGCCAGAATTCACATTTACCAATGCGTAACTAAAAGTTCCACTTGGCAGTTGGGTACAACTGCATTTTATCAACCTGTGTGTTAAACATATCATATGTAAAGCCTTCGCACAATTAAAACTTGTGCGCCAACTGCGACCTTACCTCATGAAGTCTGACTTGACCATGGTGGTTCATGCCTTAGTTACCTTTAGACTGGATTACTGTAATGCTCTCTATGTGCGGCTACCCTTGAAGATGGCCCGGAAACTACAACTTGTCCAACTTGTCCAATGCTCAGCAGCCAGATTAATAACTGGGGCAAACTTACAGGGAGCGGTCAACCCGCCTGTTTAAGAAGCTCACCTGGCTGCCGTTTATTTTCTGGTCCCAATTCAAGGTGCAGGTTATCAACTACAAAGCCCTAAATGGTTTGGGACCCACCTACCTTCATGACCGTATCTCCCTCCATGTACTATCTCGGGCTCTCAGTTCATCTGAGGAGGCCCTTCTTTCACCCCTGCCAGCTTCACAAGCTCGCCTGGTAAGCACAAGGGAGAGAGATTTCTCCTCTGTGGCCCCCCGACTTTGGAACTCACTACCTGGAGAAATTAGGAAAGCCCCTACCCTAGAAACCTTTAAAAAGGACCTTAAAACCTGGCTCTTCTGTTGCGCCTTTGGAGAGTAGGTATACAATCCCACACTACTGCTTAGCCTCCATGTTCTGTCATTGGAGTATATGTCGTCCCCCCTTTTTGGGAAAGCCTGATTCCACAACCCCCACAATAATGAGCTCTCCTCCTAAAATAATCTGTCTCTTTTTATCTCGCCCGAGTTTTAAATTAGTTTGATTTAGTCTCTCTTTTATTCATTACATGCATCCCGCCCATTGTCACTGTGATTGCATCTATTGTAACTTTATATTGTTATGCATTTACATGTTTTATTTATTACAATGTTGCTGTTTATTGTTTGCGTTTTCAGTTGTGTTTTGGTTTTATTTTTATTGTAATTTGTTGTTTGGGCTTGGCCTCATGTAAGCCACTCCGAGTCCCCACTGGGGAGATGGTGGTGGGGTATAAATAAAGATTATTATTATTATTATTATTATTATTATTATTATTATTATTATTATAAAGCAGGATTATACACAGAAGAAAGGGATATGGCAAATGGAGGAAGGAAGAGGAACAATTTAAGATATGCAGATTAGCATGGGATAATCTTTACTAGGCATGGTTAGGTATCGTCGATTGTAATTTGGAATAGTTGGGAAAGTTACCTTTCTGAAGTGATTTTGAAGTTATTTTGAAAACAGGAAGTCCCTTTGCCCTTTCAAGGCTTCCCTCGACATTTTTGATATGACTCAGGAAGTGAGTCGGAAGTGAGTCAGCGTTTGGAGACAAGCAGCCTCCCAGCATGCAAGCTGCTTGCCTCCCAGTCAATGAAGGGAGAAGTTTTGGGGAGGGGAGGGGTTTCGGCATGGCAGCCATTGTGCTATATAAAGGGCAGCACATGGCTCAGTGGCTCATTGTGAGCCTGGGAAGGGAAGGGAGAAGGGAAAGGGAAAGAGAAAGAGAAAGGGAAGGGAGGTTGTGAAGGAAGGTTGGAAGAAGAGTGGTTGGAAGAGCAGGGAAAGCAGAGAAGGGCTGTTGCCTGGCTGGGATGCCTGCCTTGCCGCTTGTGTGTTGTTGCTGTTGTGGTTTGGGATGGGTGGGCGACGTGTGAGTGGGTAACATTGGGGTCTGAGGGTGCGTGGCGTCGGTGGAAGGAAGGAACAGCATGGAGGAAACAAAGCACTCCAACTTTTTAAAAAAACCAGCTTTGTAGCAGTTCTCTCTGGCCTGGCCTCTGTGTTTCGCATTGCCTCAATGGAACTAGATCTCCCATCAATCCAAGGCACTCTTTGAACACAAATTATCCTTCCTAAATTTCCTTTGTTTGCCTTACATTGCCAGAAAAGACACTACAAATCCCATATAGTCAAAATATTCTTCCTAAAGGTGTGAAATCAACTTTAACGAAGCAATTAGAACATTTTGGAAATTTAGGAAAGTTCCCCCAAAAAATTAGGGAAAATTCGGAATTCAATTGCAAATGGAACCACCAGTGCCCCCTACATCTGAAATGAATTTTGAAACATTTTTTTAATTTATCAAGCCTAATCTTTACATACTACAATATGCAAAGTCAGTAATCCACATAAACTTTGGTATGTCTACAGGTGTGACATAGGTTGGGCCTTGAAGTGATATCTCAGCCTTCTTCATGGTTCTCCAGTGAAGAGTAGGTATTGCACTAGAGCCCTGAAACGCATTTTCACCATAAACCACACTCTGTCCAGGTAATCCAGTAAGTAAAAGTTTATTAAGAGAAGAATATATAAAAATAAGCAAATTCAAAAAGGACAAAGTTCAAAAAGTTATTTCCAAGATAGCCAAGATTTTTAAATCCTTTCAAATACAGTCTCAAGAGTCAATCCACGGTTATATCCATAAACATGATAGCATGAATCCAAAGTGGGCAACCTATGCCACACATGAAACTAGAACCAGGAACAAACTTAGAAGCTTGAATACATGAATCCAAAAATAGGACTGGAACTAAGAGCTGTTCACCTGAATACAACATTGTTCTCACAAAGGATTGCACCAGCAGAAAACCACTTAAAAGTACTAAATCCCTCCCATGACATCATTCCTCACACACTTGCTTTTCCTCTCTTTATCTTTAAGCCACAGGGGAAAAAACGAGTTTTTCTCTGTTGTACACTCTGTCTCCAAAGTTCCAAGTGCCTTGATCTGGACAAACATTTGTCACCCACATTCCTTTCAGCCTGCACTTCTGGCAGATTCTCATGAGATGTTGCTTTCTCTGATGTCGCTTTCTCCATTCTCATGGGAACTTCCAGGAGATTCCAAAACAACCCTTTGATTTTTGTATTTTTGTATTTTTGCATTTATTTTTTGTATTTTTTCTGCTTTTTTATTTTTCTCTTCTCCTTCCTTTAATTGACTGTATTTCCTACTTTTCTATCTTCTTTTTGAATATTCTCCCTCTTTCCATGTATTTATATTTCAAACTGTTTAATAAAAATCTATTTTAAACAAAACAAAAAACAAAACAAAACAACCCTCTGCAGACCACTTCTATCTTCCTCTGAGCCCTCCGAATCTATCCCAGCATCCCCTTCCTCATCTTCTGAGCACTCAGAATCTCACCAGGTTACAACAACAATAATTGTGCAGTTTTCTGGAATTGCATATTTCTGCATAGACACTGAGAACTGGGAAGCCCTGGCCCTTGAGCGCTCCAGCTGGAGTTCAGCTGTGACCAGCAGTGCTGTAGAATTTGAAGAGGCATGAATGGAGGGCGAAAGAGAGAAATGTGCCAAGAGGAAAGCACATCAAGCCAACCCCAACCGGGACTGCCTTCCACCTGGAAACCAATGCCCTCACTGTGGGAGAACATGTGGGTCAAGAATAGGGCTCCACAGTCACCTAAGAAGAAGAAGATATTTCTGCCACTTCTGTGACTGTTTATTTATTTATTTATTTATTTATTTATTTATTATTTACTTCATTTGTATACTGCTCCTCTCAGCCCTTAGGCGACTCGGAGCGGTTCATAACAATTCAACAGTATACATAGTACAGACAATAGGCCTTTAAAACAATAGCATCACAATCAATAAACATAGCATCAATACAAAATTACATCAATATAGCAAATCCATCAGGTCTCATCACTAGAATCAGTATCCAATCTCGTTATCCATTATTCCGTGTTCCAATAATCAATCAGTCACACTGCTTAGCCAAATTCCTGTTCAAATATCCAGGTCTTCAATTTCCTCCAGAATACCAGCAAGGAGGGGGCCGATCTAATATCTGCAGGGAGAGCATTCCACAGCCGGGGGGCCACCGCTGAGAAGGCCCTATCTCTCGTCCCTGCCAGGCACACTTGTGAGGCCGGCGGGACCGAGAGCAGGTCCTCCCCAGACGATCTTAACGTCCTAACTGGTTCATAGGAGGAGATGCGTTCGGACAGGTAAGTCGGGCCAGAACCGTTTAGGGCTTTAAAGGCCAAAGCCAGCACTTTGAATTGTGCTCGGTAGCAAATTGGCAGCCAGTGGAGCTGGCACAACAGAGGAGTTGTATGCTCCCTGAGTGCCGCTCCTGTTAGCATCCTGGCTGCCGAGCGTTGGACCCTTTGAAGCTTCCGAGCAGTCTTCAGAGGCAACCCCACGTAGAGAGCGTTGCAGTAGTCTATACAGGATGTGACTAGAGTGTGGACTACCATGGCCAAGTCAGACTTCCCATTTGTATTTGGGACTGTTCATTTGTATTTTGATTCTGTAGCCCTCCCCTCTTCCGCCTGGTGAGAATGCCAGCTGAAACGAACTGGTCATTCATGGGGGGATTCAAGTGCTCCTCTCCAGCCATCCGGTTGGCTCATTCTGTCTGGAGGTGGATGTTATAGGAATGGGTATTTTAGGTTCATACTGTATTCAACATCAGCAGCACCAATCCAAATACTTTCACATTAAGAGCTTTGCATGTATTTCCTTAATACTGCTATTTTATTACCTCTGTTTTTCTCATGCCCTGCAACCAGTTTCAGAAAAAAAATGTCCCTTGAATATAGGAAGAAGGCATATTAACACTTCCCCATCCCCATGTGTGCATTGCAAGTCTCTAAACAGAGCACTTAGCTAGAAAGAGAGAGAGAGACTCAGCCGAGTGTAATGAATTTTATTACATAGCAGCTGTTCAAATAAAGGAAAACAAATTTGCCTTAATAGCTACTTGATGAAGAGTCCCTGGTCTTTTTAGAAAGACGGCAGCAATGTGAATGGGTCCATGGCAGTCACATACAGCAAGGTCATGGGTGTTTCTGTACGAAGGGGAATCTGGCTTCTGGGTATCATCATGTTCGTGTCAGAGCCTTGCATACGATAAAACAGATATGAGGAATGCACAATCCTCAAAATGCTGGTTATCAATTCCCACAATTCCTCAACACTGACTATTCTAAATAGTCCTCCAACATCTGTAAGGCCAAGCAATTCTTATCCTTGCTCTAGAAACTAATGTTCATGCTTCTATTCATGTGAGATATGTCTCTCAACATTTGTTGGGGTTCAGCCTGAGTTTGAACTTGAACCTGATTCTCTGTTTGTTCCTCCTGATGCTAATGAAAATATATTTACTGATGCTAATGGAAATGTACCTCTTGATGCCAATGCTCCTGAAATTAGTGAGGAAGAAACTGCTGTAGGTTTGGAAAATGCCAATGTTCCTGAAATTAGTGAGGAAGGAACTTCTGTAGATTTGGAAAATGAAAGTACCAGTGTTCATGAGAATGTTTCAGAGGGAAGCCATGACCTTTCCCTCCTTTCTGCACCTGGTAACTTTAATGACAACAGAAGGGGCCAGATTTGGCAAGACAGAAGTAAATCACTCAGCTTGCGAAGGTCTTCCCAAATTAAAGAATTACAAACATTGGCTTCAAAGCAGAGGGGCGGTTCACGGAACCAATTCTTCGGCTTTAATTGCCTTCCGCCGGGCTGACTTTCTCAGTTCAGGCATCATTTCAGATTGATGAAGATCTTGGCAGTTCTCCCAGTTTCCCTGGCCATGGTCTTGAAAGATTTCTAGGATATCAAGTACGGTTAGTGGATTGCTAACAGGTTCCAGCATTTTACAGTGTGGCTTTGGGTTTTGCTTTGTCCATTTAAATTCATGTTTGCTGATTTTGCTGTGGCTTTTGACTTGCATTTTTCCTTTATTGTGTAATCATTTTTCTTCAATAAAAAAAGATTGTTTTTCACAGTCAAGTGTGGTGGATAGTTATTGTAGGGCCTCGTTCCCTGCTCTGGATTGCAACAACATGCAACCACTTCTTAAATACCAGATAATGTGGCATTGGCTGTGACGACTCAGCTATTCATATTTGGTGCTTTCTGGAGTTCATGTTCATATATCATGGCACAAAAGTCTCTTTCTTTAAACTTTCCTAAATATCCAATTTAGGAAATCCAGAGAGAGACATTGACAAGCTGGAATGTGTTCAGAGGAGGGTGACTAAAATGATCAAGGGTCTGGAGAACAAGCTCTATGAGGAACAGCTTAAAGAGCTGGACATGTTTAGCCTGAAGAAGAAAAGGCTGAGCGAAGACATGATAGCCATGTATAAGTATGTGAGAGGAAGTCATAGGGAGGATGGAGCAGGCTTGTTTTCTGCTGCCGTGGAGACTAGGATGCGGAGCAATGGCTTCAAACTACAAGAAAGGAGATTCCACCAGAACATTCAGAACTTCCTGAATGTGAGAGCTGTTCAACAGTGGAACTCTCTGCCCCGGAGTGTGGTGGAGGCTCCTTCTTTGAAGGCTTTTAAACAGAGCCTGGATGGCCATCTGTCAGGGGTACTTTGAATGCAATTTTCTTGCTTCTTGGCAGAATGGGTTTGGACTGGATGGCCCATGAGGTCTCTTCCAACTCTATGATTCTATGATTCTTCCGATTAAAAGGACTCCAGAGCTAAGGACTCAATCAAAGAGCTAAGGACTCAATCAAAAGTGAAACGAAGCCTATTTTTTTGAAACTCATAGGGCAAGGTCCATAGCAGGTGGTTGTTGTTGTTATTATTATTATTATTAGAAACACAACAAGATGAGTCCACAGCAGACATTCCGCTGGCTGTTGTATTGGATCACACATCGGACACTTCCCAAGTGTCTCAGACTATGTGATGTATCGGCGAATTATGCGTGCAGATCCAAGTGAAGTGGCCTTCTGCAGCTGGCAGATGGCAATCTTGTCAGTGCCTATTGTGTTTAAGTGCAGGCCAAGGTCTTGAGGCACTGCACTCAGTGTGCCGATCACCATTGGGACCACCTTTGCTGGTTTGTGCCAGAGTCTTTGCAGTTCGATCTTTAAATCCTCATAATGTGTCAGCTTTTCCCATTGTTTCTCTTCAATCCTGCTGTTGCCTGGGATTGCAACATCGACAATCCATACTTAGTTTGGATTTTAACACGATCATGAGGTCAGGAGTCTTGTGCTCCAGAACTCTGTCAGTCTGAATCCAGAAGTCCCAGAGGAGTTTGACATGTTCTCTGTAACTTTTTCCAGCTTGTGATCCCACCCGTTCTTTGTCGCAGGCAGATGGTGTTTGTGGCACAGCTTCCAATGAATCATCTGAGCAATGGTGTTATGCCTCTGCTTGTAGTCTGTCTGCTCGATCTTCTCGCAGCAGCTGAGGATGTGATCTATTGTTTCATCTGCTTCCTTGCAGAGTCTACATTTGGGATCTGTTGTCAACTTTTCAATTCTGGCTTTGATGGCATTCGTTCGAATGGCTTGTTCTTGGGCTGCCAGAATTGGGCCCTCTTTTGTCTCCTTTTTCAAAGTCCCATTTGTGATCCACAGCCATGTTTTTTCTTTGTCAATTTGGCTCTCAATGTTTCCCAGGAACTGTCCATGGAGAGCCTTCTTTGGCCATTTTTCTCTTCTGTCTCTGGATTGTGTTTTTACTGTGTTCCTTCTTTGTCTTTTGCACTTGAAGCAGTTTACTACTCTTGACTTCCCACAATGTTGGTTCTTGACTGCCTTTCACATAATCTGCTAGCTCATGCTCCTCTTCTTCTATCATTTGTTTCACTTGCAGAAACCCTCTGCCTCCTGATTTTCTGGGCGGGTCATGTCTGTCGACATCATTACACAGATGCAACGAGTAGTGGATTGCCATCAGTTTTGTTGTTTTTCTGTCCAGATCATCAAGCTCTGCTTGTGTCCAGTTCACAATCCCAGCAGTGTATCTAAAGACAGGGATGGCCCAGGTGTTGAGAGCCTTTATTGTATTTCTGCCATTTAGTTTGTTCTTCAAAACCTTTCTGACCCTTTGGACATATTCTTTGCTAACCACATTTTTCACATGCCCATGCTTGATATTATTATTATTATTATTATTATTATTATTATTATTATTATTATTATTATTATTCTGCTTTGCTACTCCCTCCAAGCCTACAAAATCTGTAAATGCAGTCATATCAACGGAATTGCTCCCCTATCGCTTCTCTAATAATACCCAAAACATTTTTAAGCATCTTAAATAGATTTTCCCAGCACCTGGAATTAGTGCCTAAGAAGTTTCCCTTGAATACCAAGGTGGCTGAATCTGTCCCTGAAGCAGGAAAGAAGAGAACAGAAAATGCAGGTGTTCCGTTTTGACCTCTTTGCTCTTTCCTTGTTAACAAGTGCTTATATTCCAAAATGAGATGCAATGCAAGGAGAATGTATAATTTCACTACTTTTGCTATACTCCATCGCAAAGCAATTACATAAAGATTAATTAGAAAGCTCCCCAAACAGTAGTAAGCTGGAAAGTAGTTTAATTAAATACCATTATCTCTATAATCAGCAAGTTAATAACACAGTTGCCAGTACAGTAAGAAACAATGCGGCAACCAAAACGTGTAAGAGGGCAACCAAGAAAGGACTCTGTCGTGGGATGATTGTGATCTATGTATTCTCAAAGGTTTTCATGGCTGGAATCACTGGGTTGTTGTAGGTTTTTTCAGACTATATGGCCATGGTCTAGAGGCATTCTCTCCTGACGTTTTGCCTGCATCTATGGCAAGCATCCTCAGAGGTAGTGAGGACCTACCTCTGAGGATGCTTGCCATAGATGCAGGTGAAACGTCAGGAGAGAATGCCTCTAGACCATGGCCATATAGCCCGAAAAAACCGACAACAACCCAGTGATTGTGGTCTCTTTAAAAGTGGGTTATTTCAGTGTAAGTCTTCATCTCAATAGCATTAAAGATTGAAAACTTCCAACATCTCACCTTCAGACAAGAGGTCAAAACTACTTGCATTGTTTCCTTCTGCTCATTTGGATTACAAAACTCCTGAACAAAGTTGGAATAATATTTTGCAGTTCTTTATCTTTTTTGTGAAAATTCCACAAAAGCTTTTTTTACAAAAAGACTTTTATATTTGTGTGTGTTTGCCCTACATCTTTTTATTTATTTTATTTATTTTATTTCCAGTATTTCTATCCCGTTCCTTCTCAACCCCCGAAGGAGGACTCAGGACGGCTTAAATTTGGCAGCAATTCGATGCCACTACATAGAACAGAGCAATATAAGAACAAAGAAAACAATAAGTAAAACATTCATCAAAACAGTAAAAACAATATTAACAGTCGTATCACCATTCCAGCCAATTCCATATCCAAAGTGCTATCTATGCCTGTTGTCCAAAAGTCTGGTCCCAGAACCATAAATTCAATTTCTTCCTAAATGCTGATCTTACCTCAGTGGTGTTGTGGCTCACTTTGAGCCTGAACTTTCTGAGCCCGAGTTTCCTCAGAACGAGGAGGATGATGGGTTACAGATTTCTGAACATGTCCCTGTGGTTGAGGCAGACAGTGTGATTCTGAAGAAGTGATGGTATTTCTATTTCCCAGAGAAAGGAATGTTGTTTTAGATCATGATTTAAGTGAATCTTCACAGCTGCAGGTGGAGGAGTCGGCCACTCCATCTGGGAGCTCAGTGCCTGTTGGTTCCAAGGGTGACCAGTCCCAGGATAATGAGTTATCCAGCCTCAAAGGTGATGGAGATTTGATTAGGGAGGACCGTTTGCAATTAAGGGTACGCCGAAGTACTCGGCTTGCCAACAAATGGGAAGTTTGAGGTCAACATAATGCTTTCATGCTAGGGAAACATATTTAACGATCTGATTGAAGTCAATCCTTTGTCAGTGCAATGTTGCTTACATCCTGTTAACTTCTTTGGAATTACCTCAGCTTTTGGGGAAAGCTTCTAGCTCTTTGGGACTTTGGTTTTGATCTTGGTTTTTAGAGACTTTGTCATGCTGCCGTGGATTCTTGTTTAACCAATGTGAATGGATTATACTTCATGTTATTTGCCTTTGGATCTTTGCCTTTGCATGTACAACTCTGTTTTAGCTATTGAACTTCTTCAACATTATTTCTATGTTTATGATTTTGCCTTTTCTTCAATAAACTTCGAAACCTACAGCCTTGATGTGTGGTGGTGTTTTGAGCAAAGTGAATCTATTCTGGTCTGCGAAAGGTGGGAAGCAAGTTCCACAGGCAGGGGGCCACATCCGAGAAAGCTCTGTCTCTCATCCCTGCCAAACGTATTTGCGATGCTGGTGGGAGTGAGAGCAGGGCCTCCCCGGATGATCTTAAACTGTGAGGCAGGATGTAGAGGGAGATGCGTTCGGACAAGTAAGCTGGGCCAGAAATGTATAGGTCTTCATAGGTCAAAACCAGCACTTTGAATTGAGCTCAGAAGTGGACCGGCAGCCGGTTAAGCTGGCACAACAAGGGGGTGGTATGCTCCCTTTATGTCGCTCCAGTTAGCAATCTGGCTGCTGCCCGTTGGACTAGTTGTAGTTTCCGAACAGTCTTCAAAGGCAGCCCCATGTAGAGTGTGTTGCAGTAATCAATTCGGGATGTAACAAGAGTGTGGAACACCATAGCCAGATTAGACTTCCCAAGGTATGGGCACAGCTGGCACACAAGCTTTAACTGTGCAAAAACTCCCCAAAACCTGGGGAGCCAGGCTCAGCGATGATCTTTTGTCCTGGGTGAGATCCGGTTGCTTGTGAATCATCACCATATAGTAATCATATAAGCAATCTCATTCCTGGTCTGGCAGAAATGTATGGTTAAACCTCTCTGTACTCATTGCTCTCATTTTCTGTTTTTACTAATCTTAATTTTGGTATGGCTCCAACTTTGGGATATATATTTTTAAAAATCAACGTGGACATCCATAAATATTTTTGTTTGCATTTCTCCTAAAGCATCCACTGTAATATAATTTCTCTCTCTCTCCACATATATAATTGCAAACAATTTTCCAACAGTAATCCACTTTTATCATCATTTTCAGTAAAAATACACATTTCAGATGTACTTATCCTTAAACTACACATTATCTATGCAGGTGTTTGTGGTTTTCTCCCTGTACTTTGTTCTAATTTGTTATGAGCTACATTGGGTTCTCTGATGAGAAGGAAGGTAGAATATACATTAAATAAAACAACAGACATGGCAGAATTTGGAGGCCCCGGTGGAATAGTGGGTTAAGCCGCTGAGCTGTTGAACTTGCTGACTGAAAGGTCAGTGGTTTGAATCCAGGGAGCAGGGTGAGCTCCCACTGTTAGCCCCAGCTTCTGCCAACCAAACAGTTTGAAAACATGCCAATGTGAGTATTTATTTATTTATTTCAAACATTTGTACTCTGCCCTTCGCAACCCCCCCCCCCAAACTGTAGCCTTATGTAGAAACGAATTCAGCGAGCACAACACAATCAGAAGCCTGTCCATAGTCCATTTTCCATAACATTATCATTATTACCATTGTCAATTATCTGTCAGCTACCCAAAGACCTGGTCCCATAACCATGTTTCAGTTTCCTCCTGAAGGCGAGGAGGGATGTTGTCGACCTGATTTCGCTGTGGAGCGAGTTCCACAGGCGGGAGGCCACCACCGAGAAGGCCATGTCCCTCATCCCTGCCAAGTGTGTTTGCGCCAAAGGCGGGGCTGAGAGCAGGGCCTCCCCAGAAGTTCTTAAACTTTGAGGTGGGACATAGAGGGAGATACGTTTGAGCGGGAAGGTAATGACACTCCATGCAGTCATGCTGGTCACATGACCTAGGAGGCATCTATGGACAACACTGGCTCTGACTTAGAAATGGAGATGAGCACCCACCCCACAGAGTCAGATACTAGACTTAATGTCAAGAAGAAACCTTTACCTTTACCTATCGATGCTAGATTATTGATATATGGGTCTAAATGTACAAAAGTAGGCACAATTGAATTAAATTGCAAACCAAACAAATGTCTACCTCATCCCTCTTTATGACTAGGGAAAAATACTACTCGTCTCATTCATAGCCAAGTGCGCATTTCACATCACGCATGCCAAACTGCACATATGCATACAACACCGTGATCTGATCTTCCAGTGTCTTTTTTTGAAGCTGAAAGCAGCCATGGCATCAGAGGAGGAGAGATTCCAACAGCCAGATTTGCTTTGAGCAGTGATGCAGAGGCCCTGAACATATTCCCACCACGTTTCCTACTATTACCCCCTCCCATCTGCCAATAGTTTTATTTCTGTATTGGCCATGACAGAAATGCAAATACAATGGATCCTGGCATCCGGTTAATGAGCTATGATTGCATAAATCACAAGGGGGTGAGATGGGTCTCTGCCACAAGGCTGATAGGTTTTAGAGTTGCTATTAGCATCATGGCCAAGTGTTAACAACCATCTAGTTAATTTTATTAGTCACTTTGTAAGGTACTTTTTGCAACAGCAAGGCAGTTTTAGGTTGGGAAAAGATAGGAAGGCTCAGAAGAGATCAGGGAAATGGATTTTCCTCTTGATAATCTGCTTGCAGAGTTCTCATTGCTAATGTTTGTCTGTGTGCAGGGTTCATACTTGCACATTTCATTGTCATTGTTGTTTTTGCACCTATTATGCTTCTGTACAGAATAATCTGGGATATGGAAGTTCACATACCATCAGCTTCATCCTGAAGTGTGCGTCCTACTCCAGAAACACCATATAGATAGCAACGGGGATTGAACTTGAATACTGCCTGGGATTAAGTTATTTTGTGGAACCGGTTCTACTGTTGGCTGTGAGGTGATGCCACACCACATAAATGAAAGGGCTATGCCCGTACCTTGAGATGTCCAACTTGGCCACCATAGTCCATGCTCTGGTTACATCCCGTATAGACTACTGCAACATACTCTACATGGGGTTGTCAACATCGACACCGAAATACAACACCGCCTGAGCTCTGCGAGTGCAGCATTTTTCCAAATGAAACAGAGAGTGTTTGAGGACCGGGACATCCATAGGGATACCAAGGTGCTTGTTTATAAAGCTATTGTCCTCCCAACCCTGCTATACACCTGCGAAACGTGGACTGTCTACAGACGTCACATGCAACTCCTGGAACAATTGCCTCCGAAAAATCCTGCAAATCTTTTGGGAAGACAAGCAGACAAATGTCAGTGTGCTGGAAGAAGCAAAGACCACCAGCACTGAAGCGATGGTCCTCCGCCATCAACTCCACTGGACCAGCCACGTTGTCCGGATGCCCGACCACCGTCTCCCAAAGCAGTTGCTCTATTCCAAACTCAAGAATGGAAAAGGGAATCACAATAGCATCTGGTGGGGATGAGGGACAGGGCCTTCTCGATTCCTAGAATGATTCCATCAGTGCTGCTTCCAGAAAATCCTGCAAATCTCTTGGGAAGACAAGCGGACAAATGTCAGCGTGCTGGAAGAAGCAAAGAACACCAGCATTGAAGCGGTGGTCCTCCACCATCAACTCCGCTGGACCGGCCACTTTGTCCGGATGCCTGACCACCATCTCCCAAAGCAGTTGTTCTACTCTGAACTCAAGAATGGAAAATGCAATGTTGGTGGGCAGGAAAAGAGATTTCAAGACGGGCACAAAGCCAACCTTAAAAACGGTGGCATAAACACTGAGAACTGGGAAGCCCTGGCCTGTGAGCGCTCCAGCTGGATGTCAGCTGTGACCAGCAGTGCTGCAGAATTTGAAGAGGTACGAATGGAGAGCAAAAGAGAGAAACGTGCCAAGAGGAAGGCATGTCAAGCCAACCCCAACCAGGACCACCTTCCACCTGGAAACCAATGCCCTCACTGTGGGAGACAATGCAGATCAAGAATAGGGCTCCATAGTCACCTACGGACTAACCCTGGAGGATTATCGTACTTGGACAATGAGGGATCGCCTAAGTAAGTAAGTAAGTAAATGTCTTTGAAAACTTTTTGGAAGCTTCAAATGGTCCAATGGATAGCAGCCAGATTACTAATAGGAGTATACAACTTTTCTGTTGTGCCAGCTCTACTGGATGCCAGTCAGCTACCGGGCACAATTCAAAGTTCTGGCTTTAACCTATGAAGCTGTAAACAATTCTGGCCCAACTTACCTGTCCGAATGCATAATTCCTTATGAACCTCCTAGGACTTTAAGATCATTCAGGGATGCCCTGCTCTCGATTCCACCTACGTCACAAGCACGTTTGGTGGGGTCGAGAGACAGGGCCTTCTCAGTGGTGTCCCCTCGGCTATGGAATGCCCTGCCTGGGGACATTAGATCAGCCCCCTCCCTCTTAACATTTTAGGAAAGAGTCAAGACTTCGTTGTTTGAACAAGCGTTTGAAATTGGAATGATTGGACGATGAGATTGGACAACTTTTTTATTGGGAGATGTAATTGATGTATGTTTTTAATACGATTGTTATGGTTTTATATTACGTCTTCATGCTTTAAATGTTTTATGGTGCATTGGGCATTGAATTGTTGTCTCTGCAAACCGGCCTGAGTTGCCTGAGGGCTGGGAAGGGCGGTATACAAATACAGTAAGTAAATAAATAAATAAATAAAATATTTCTGTTATCAATAAATGAGTTGTGGCCATTGTTTATCCCAAAACCTTGTGTATACTCTGCAGTATATAGGCTACCCAACGTCTTCTTGGGCTGGCGGGCGGGAGGTGTCTCGCCCATGCACACGCAACATAACATTCTCATCTTGCTTATTGATGCCTTTGATGCAGGATCTCAACAATTAAAGTTTTATATAGTTACTTTTCTGAAATGGGTTACCCCTACAGTAACTATGGTGTTAGCTATTGGGGGTGGGGAGGGATCTTAAAAGTATAACTAATTAGTTTTAAAGCTCACTTTCTAGCTCTGAGATTCTTCACAGACCCAGAAAGAATGGTGTAAAAGAAAGGCTTACACTCCAGTTTTGAGAATTATAAATATCTGCACTATATACTCATAATGTTGTTCTCTCGCAGAGAAGAAGGATTTCTTCAGTGATTTAATAACCTACCCTCTAACATTTCAGAGATGAAAATAGTGGCACTCTTGTGTACTTCAAACAGCCTGCCTTCTGCCTCCAACATTTATTTACTCTGCAGTATATAGGCTACCCAACGTTGATTTAAAAGCAAAGGGGATATTTGTTCTTGTGGTTAAATATATATTAGGGTGAAAAACCCATGCCGGCCTTATAATATGTTATCATAATTTCAGGTTCAAAATAAACCTCACCAGTCATCGCATCCGAAATGACAAGCTGCATAGTTCATACCAAGGGTTTTCAAAGGTACGTATGCTCCTGCTTTGCAATTCTGGATAGGACTGTGCATAGCAATATTACTCCATAAATATTAATTATCTAGTTAATGCATTAATTAAAGCGCAACCCGAAAAAGGTGATCAGGCTGGAGAGGGCTCTGAAATGAAATCCTTGAAGGAACACTCAAATGCACTCTGTATCCTGTAGAATGAAAGACATGGTAAGAAATTTCTAATATTTGAAAGGCAGTTATACAAACATTGATGATGGTGATGATGATGATGGTGATGGTGATGATGATGATGTTGATGATGATGATGATGATGATGATGATGATGGTGATGGTGATGATGATGATGATGATGATGATGATGATGATGATTTTCTTCAGTGGGGGGATTACCACAAAACTGATGGAAACTGAATGTAGCAGATGTTGTTTCCAACTTACGGTGACTATAAAGCAAACCTATCATGGGATTTTCTTGGCAAGATTTGTTGAGAGAGGTTTTGCCTTTGCCTTCCTCTGAGGCTAAGGAAATATGTCTTGCCTAAATTCACCCAGTGAATTTCTGCAGCTGAACAGGGCTGTGAAGCCTGCCTGCAACAAAGAACTGGTGGGATCACAAGTCTGAAAAAGTTACGGAAAATGAACATATCAAATTCCTCTGGGACTTCCAAATTCAGACAGACAGAGTTTTGGAGCATAAGACTCCTGACCTCACGATCGTGTTAGAAAACAAAGTTTGGATTGTTGACGTTGCAATCCTAGGCAAAGGCAACAACTGGAAAAGCTGAGACGATATGAGAATTTAAAGATCGAACTGCAAAGACTCTGGCACAAGCCAGTCAAGGTGGTCCCAGTGGTGATCGGCACACTGGGTGCAGTGCCTCAAGGCCTTGTGTGAAGAGGCCACCAATTTGTAAAGAAGGCACCAGTTTGTAAATGTTTGTAAAGGAGCCACCACTCTGTATGGACTTACTAAATTGATAACACAACTAATAGCCTGTAATATTGAATTGGTCTTTCTTCAATATGTAGCGTGGCTTAACTTGAAAGTATTTGTAACAGAGACTTGGCTTTAGAAGAAACTGTAACAAGTTTATTGAAGTATAGAAGAAGCTTGATGGTTTCAATGTTTCTTAGCTCTTAGAGGCCCATTTCTTCAGAAATGGAGGGAAGGCAATGGGGTTTTGGAAGCAAGTGAGGAGGAAAGGGTCTGAGTGGTGAGAAAGGTGAGAAAGAAAAGGCTTTTGGCAGTAAGGGAAGTGAGGAAAAAGGGTTTTGGGGATAAGGGAGGTGGGGAGGGAGAGGAGCATGAAAGAGGTTGGAAAGTTTGGAGGGGAAAGGAGAAGAGGAGGGAACAACAGAGCTTCACAGAACCCCAAGGGATCCGCTGATCTATACTCAAATCAACAGTAGGATGACACTTCTTCACTTGGCATTGCTGATGCCTAGTAAAGTAAGACGGCAGGCAGTTACAATCATGACAATCATTCTAGTATCATGACTATAGAGGGATCATAACTGATACAAATCCATCCATAAGTATGATATACAACACCGCCTGAGCTCTGCGAGTTCAGCTTTTTTCTGAATGAAGCACAGAGTGTTTGAGGACCAGGACATCCGTAGGGTTACCAAGTGCTTGTTTATAAAGCTATTGTCCTCCCAGCCCTATATACCTGTGAGACGTGGTCTATCTACAGACATCACATGCAACTCCTGGAACGATTCCATCAGCTCTGCCTCTGGAAAATCCTGCAAATCTCTTGGGAAGACAAGCGGACCAATGTCAGCGTGCTGGGAGAAGCAAAGACCACCAGCATTGAAGCAATGGTCCTCTGCCACCAACTCCACTGGACCAGCCACGTTGTCCGGATGCCCGACCACCATCTCCCAAAGCAGTTGCTCTATTCCAAACTCAAGAATGGAAAATGGAATGTTGGTGGACAGGAACAGAGATTCAAAGATGACCTCAAAGCCAACCTTAACAACTCTGGCATAGACACTGAGAACTAGGAAGCCCTGGCCCTTGAGCACTCTAATTGGAGGTCAGCTGTGACCAGCAGTGATGTAGAATTTGAAGAGACAAGAATGGAGGGTGAAAGAGAGAAACGTGCCAAGAGGAAGGCGCGTCAAGCCAACTCCGACCAGGACGGCCTTCCACCTGGAAACTGATGCCCTCATTGTGGGAGAAGATGCAGGCCAAGAATAGACTCCTCACCCATATTGTGCTTCAGTAGTTATATTTATATTTTTAATGTACCAAACATAACAAGTTTGTATGAAAATGTGACTATTTCCTGTGCTGGTCAATGACCGAAATAAATGATTTGATTTGACTCCACCATCACCTATGGACCCACCACCAGGACACCAATCTCGGAAGAGTATCCTACTCGGACAACGAGGGATCGCCTAAGTAAGTAATGATACTGACTCCTGGCCAGTGTTTCCAAGCTTTATTCACTCCTCCCATGCCACTGGAGAATGGTATAGCAAAGAAGTTGTGCTCTATTTTAAGTATTACTTGGTGAAATACAATTTTAGCCAGTTCATATTTAGCAAAGCAGCAAATGAACTTCTTCCTCGTCCTTAATAAAGTCAGTCTTTGTTTGTAGAGCTGGATGCTAGGAAGGAAGAAAAAACAAGTCCCGTTAGTAATTTGCTAGACTGTTGACTGCTTTTCAAATACCTTGGCCAAGAACTCTAATCTTCAGTCACTGTGGAGGTGTAATCCCACTATATTGAGCAAAAGTCTCTTCTTGCCCCTAAGGAAATGAATACATAAATTTAATCAAAATAACTCAGGGAAGCAAAACCAGGTGGAAATACCGATCAAGGTGCTGCCGTCATGTGCGCATGGCTTAGGGACAGAGGAAAATGCAAATGCTCTGGCAACAGAAAGCAGAAAGTTGGGTAGCTGTAAAGACAAAACCTACGTTATTAATTCAGCCCCAAAGATGTCATGGAAATGATTTACAAGGACATCAAGGTGGAATATTTTCAAGAAAGGTTTATGGGAGCCACCTTATTGATTGCTAGAAAGTGCATTGCCCAGGTTTATCATCACAAGTCCAGGACTCTTCCACTATTGAAAATCTCCGAATAAGGAAAGCAGCTTCCTCCCTTTTATTAAAGTTTGGTACAAAAAATGGTGAAATACATTGTATAGACTTATCCTTGATCAGTGACTAAGCAGGTGGACTTTCTCTCTTCATGATTGCCTTTTACGCAAAGCAGTGCCCCCTCCCCACCCCAAAAATATTCTTATTTCTGGGTGACTTTCTGTAATGTTTTTAATCATTTCCCTATTTTGGGACCTTTTGGTGAAATTTTCACTAATTTTTTTAAAGTCAAAAACTGATTGCTGTAGAGCAGTGTTTCTCAACCTGGGGGTCGGGACCCCTGAGTGGGTCGCGAGGGGGGTGTCAGAGGGGTCACCAAAGACCATAAGAAAACACAGCATTTTGTGGTAGTCATGGGGATTCCATATGAGAAGTTTGAGCCAATTCTATCGTTGGTGGAGTTCAGAATGTTCTTTGATTGTAGGTGAACTATAAATCCCAGCAACTACAACTCCCAAATGTCAAGATCTATTTTCCCCAGATTCCACCAGTGTTCACGTTTGGGCATATTGAGTATTCATGTCAGGTTTGGTCCAGATCCACCATTGCATGAGTCCACAGTGCTCTCTGGATATAGGTGAACTACAACTCCCAAACTCAAGGTCAATGCCCATCAAACCCTTCCAGTGTTTTCCATTGGTCATGGGAGCCAAGTTTGGTTCAAATCCATTGCTGGTGGAGTTCAGAATGCTCTTTGATTATAAGTGAACTATAAATCCCAGCAACTACAACTTCCAAATTACAAAATCAATCCTCCCCCAACCCCACTAGCATTCACATTTGGGTGTATTGGGTATTTGTGCCCAGTTTGGCCCAGTTGATGAAAATACACCCTGTATATCAGATGTTTACATTATGATTTATAACAGTAGTAAAATGACTGTTATGAAGTAGCAACGAAAACAATATTATGTTTGGGGCTCACCACAACATGAGGGACTGTATTAAGGGGTCATGGCATTAGGAAGGTTGAGAACCACTGCTGTAGAGCAATGTTTCTCAACTTTCCGAATGCCACGACCCCTTACTATAGTTCTTCATGTTGTGGTGACCCCCAACCATAAAGTTATTTTTGTTGCTACTTCGTAACTGTCAGTTTGCTACTGTAATGAATCATAATGTAAATATCTGATATACAGGATGTATTTTTATTCACTGGACCAAATTTGCCACAAATACCCAATGTGCCCAAATTTGAATACTGGTAGGGTTAGAAAGGATTCATTTTGTCATTTGGGAGTTGTAGTTGCTGGGATTTATAGTTCACCTACAATCAAAGAGCATTCTAAACTCCACCAACGATGGAATTGGGCCAAACTTGGCATACAGAACTCCCATGACCAACACAAAATACTGGAAGGGTTTGGTGGGCAGTTAAGGCCAAAAACTGGAGGGAGTAGGAACCAGTTTTGGGGACTTAAATTGAGCTCTTAAGGAATTTTCTTTAGATCAGGCATCGTTTGGTATCAAGTCAAGTCTACTGGATATTCCTGTTTTATGTGGCCTCATCTCCAAGGATTCCTGGCTTTTCAAGTGGATTAGCAGTGGCTACGGGAGCCCCCGGTGGCGCAGTGGGTTAAAGCACTGAGCTGCTGAGCTTGTTGATCGAAAGGTCGCAGGTTCGATTCCAGGGAGTGGCGTGAGCTTCCGCTGTCAGCCCTAGCTTCTGCCAACCTAGCAGTTTGAAAACATGCAAATGTGAGTAGATCAATAGGTACCCCTCCGGCGGGAAGGTAACGGTGCTCCATGCAGTCATGCCGGCCACATGACCTTGGAGGTGTCTACGGACAACGCTGGCTCTTCGGCTTAGAAATGGAGATGAGCACCACACCCCAGAGTCAGACATGACTGGACTTAATGTCAGGGGAAAACCTTTACAACCTAGCAGTGGCTAAGTTCATGGTTTTATATTGAAGGGTTTTGGTATTTCACTGCATTTAGGTTATTACAGCAAGCTATTGGAACTTTGTCATTATTCTTATGTTTGGACACTGTTTATGTTGCTGCTTATTTGGCTTTTGGCGTTTGGACTTCTATCAACTTTATATTCATCTCTTTTATTGGTTCCAGTTATTCTTCAAATAAAAATGACTCTTCTTTCATCCAGGGTGTGGTGTAATTACTAGGGCTGGGTGGTTTCGTTCGTTAATTTCGTAATTCGTTATTAATTCGTTATTTTTTTTATAACGAAGCGATATTGAACCATTCAGGAGCAACTAAAAATCGAAACGAATTTTAAAAATTTATTTTGTAATTGTTTTGTAATTGTTTCGTAATTGTTTCGAAATTGTTTCGAAATTGTTTCGTTATTATTTCGTTATTATTTCCGTATGTCTGGTGCAAGTTTTATGGTTGTTGTTTGTTTTATCAGTGATAAAAAATAAATTATCACACCAACAGTCAACAACAGAGGGAGAGGGAAGCTTCAGAAGTTCCCCCTGTCCCATTTGGAGGTTTTTTAGCGTATTACGCAATTGCGTCCGCCATTAACGAATCGATTCATTATTGTTTTGAAATTGTTTCGTAATTTCCGAAATTTCGTAAATATCAAACTTTTTTAAAGAAAAATTTTGGAATTCTTTTAAAAAACGAAATGCAAAAACCCCCTAAAAACGAATCGAGTTTAGAAACAACATTTTCCGTGGTTGCCCAGCCCTAGTAATTACTGATTGGAGCAGTGGTTCTCAACCTTCCTCATGCCGTGACCCCTTAATACAGTCCCTCATGTTGTGGTGACCCCCAACCATAACATTGTTTTTGTTGCTACTTCATAACAGTCATTTTACTACTGTTATAAATCATAATGTAAATATTGAATATGCAAGATGTATTTTCATTCACTGGACCAAACTGGGCACAAAATACCCAATGCGCCCGCATGTAAATGCTAGTGTGGTTGGGGGAGGATTGATTTTGTCATTTGGGTGTTGTAGTTGCTGGGATTTATAGTTCACTTATAATCAAAGAGCATTCTGAACTCCACCAGCGATGGATTTGGATCTAATTTGCCACACAGAACTCCCATGACCAACAGAAAACACTGGAAGGGTTTGGTGGGTATTGACCTTGAGTTTGGGAGTTGTAGTTTACCTATAGAGAAGGCTGAGAGGAGATATGATAGCCATGTATAAATATGTGAGAAGAAGCCACAGGGAGGAGGGAGCAAGCTTGTTTTCTGCTTCCTTGGAGACTAGGACGCAATGGAACAATGGCTTCAAACTACAAGAGAGGAGATTCCATCAGAAAATGAGGAAGAACTTCCTGACTGTGAGAGCTGTTCAGCAGTGGAACTCTGCCCCGGAGTGTGGTGGAGGCTCCTTCTTTGGAAGCTTTTAAACAGAGGCTGGATGGCCATCTGTCAGGGGTGATTTGAATGCAATATTCCTGCTTCTTAGCAGAATGGGGTTGGACCAGATGGCCCATGAGGTCTCTTCCAACTCTTTGATTCTATGATTCTATATCCAGAGAGCACTGTGGACTCACGCAATGGTGGATCTGGACCAAACTTGGCACAAACACTCAATATGCACAAATGTGAACACTGGTGGAGTCTGGGGAAAATAGACCTTGACATTTGGGAGTTGCAGTTGCTGAGATTTAGTAGTTCACCCACAATCAAAGAACATTCTGAACTCCACCAACGATAGAATTGGCTCAAACTTCCTACATAGAATCCCCATGACCATCAGAAAATACTGTGTTTTCTGATGGTCTTTGGCGACCCGTCTGACACCCCTTCGTGACCTCCTCAGGGGTCCTGACCCCCAGGTTGAGAAACACTGGATTAGAGGGTCCTGTTCCTGCTCTAGGGTGCAACACCAGTCTGTTTCCAAAATGGAAGAGAAGGGCAGATGGAGAGATCTTCAGCCTTCTCTGCCACAGGGGTTCCTAAGCCCATCAGAAATATATGTTTTCTGATGGTCTTTGGTGACCCTTCTGAAACCACCTCGTGACCCCCCAGGGTTCCGAACCCCAAGGTTGAGAAACGCTGCTGCAGAGGAGAGGGGATAAAAGTCCCAGGTAATATCCACGCTGCATCGCTTTTAGCATTTCATGGCCGTGACTTCATTCGATAAAATCCTGAAATTTCTATGACACTGAGATACTTTGAATTCTCTGCTAAAGAAACCCAGTCTAGTTTCCTGAAGTGCAACTGTAGAGCTCTCTCATAAAGAATTCATTTGCCCCTTGGGCTCCCTCCAAAACGTCCCCTCAAGATAACTGCCAAGCCCCATTGGGCAATGCTTTGGCTGTTTAAATGGAAATTCTAAATGTTTAACTGAGTTTACCACAATGCTAAAACATTGGGGAGTGATGGGCATTTCATGGGAAGTGGGCACATAAATCTTTTTCGGTAGGTGAAATCCTCTCCTTTTTCTCTCCCCTGAGTAGCAACAACCTTGGGAAGGGTGTCAACGGAACAGCAGAACTGTCTGGAAATTGCTCTGCAATTCTCCAAAGTGAGAGGAAGAAGAATGTGGCCATCATTCTTCTTTTCCCTCTCTAGTGAACTGTATAATGTTGTATTTTGGTCCATGCCAGTGGTTAAAGGCAGATATTTCTGAATTCTATTTCAGTGCAGATTGAAATGTGCAAGAACTATCCATGTAAGACAAGAAGGCCCCGAAACAACTCTTACATAGACTTCCATTTGCGTTGTGGTCGGAGAGATCATAAAATCTCCCAGAGCATCCAGATGATGAAGGGTAACCAAATACAATTACTAATGAGTAGCAGTTGGTTTGCAATAAGCATTATTCAGAGCAGACATCTTGGTGCACCATTACATTATGTAACACAGTTTTTGTTCCCAGTTATAAATGTCATTTCCTAATCGGTTCTAACATTAAAAACATGAGAAAAGTTTCTTAAACTGCAACACATTTTGCTCTAGTTTTCCAATGAATATCTCACCGAGTCTCAACACATTCAACCTAGTTTATGGCAGCCACAAAAATGAAGTTTCTGGAGTAGAAGAGCTACTTTCAAAGTAAGGGACATACAATTAAACAGGAAAGAACACTTTCAAAACAGGAAATAACACTTTCAAAAGAGGAGATAACACTTTCGAAACAGGAACAGAATGTTTTCCAAATTTAGTTACATAATATTGTCACTGCAGACCAAAAAGTAAGAGATATAACCAGGAAATAGAAAGAAAGAAAGAAAGAAAGAAAGAAAGAAAGAAAGAAAGAAAGAAAGAAAGAAAGAAAGAAAGTGAAGTATGTTGGAGCATGTAAAAATCAGTTGATGAGTGTGTTAACTGAAAAATGCAAAACATGAAGATGATTGGTTGGGCTATGAAGAACTTCCTGACTGTGAGAGCCATTCAGCAGTGGAACTCTCTGCCCCGGAGTGTGGTGGTGGCTCCTTCTTTGGAAGCTTTTAAACAAAGGCTGGATGGCCATCTGTCAGGGGTGGTTTGAATGCAATATTCCTGCTTCTTGGCAGGGGGTTGGACTGGATGGCCCATGAGGTCTCTTCCAACTCTTTGATTCTATGATTCTATTCTATGATTCTATGCCTGAGAAGCTAGCTGAGCCTGGGAGTTTTGGCAACAGTTACATGTTTAGGTTTTCTGTGCAAGAGGTTACCAAGACAGTTTGTATTTTCTGCTTCTGATCTGCTGGAAGAAGATCTTTCACATGGACATCTAAGGACCATTTGAATCTCTCTCAAAGGACATTGTGTGAGTCTATGGAGCTGTTCACATAACTGTATATATGTTGCTCTGCATAACACAGAGTAAACACTTTATTAATTGCTGATCATCTGCGAGGCGTATCTTTTCTCTAGCAATACAGTGTGTGGATTGGTAAAGACGTGAACTACGTGTGATTTTCATTCCACCACAAAGTATATCTCTAACAATCTGGTAACGTGTCACATTTTCATTCTACCACAAAGTATATCTCTAACAATCTGACAACGTGTCTCTACATCCTGGCACAGTTTGGAGGAAGATTGACCATGGATGATTGGACTTGCAGTACCTTCACTCACTTCCTGAGACCACTTCGACCCTCTTCCAATGACTGATCAAGACCAAACTTGGCACACAGAGCCACCATGACCAACTCTTCATCCTGTTGTGGTTTGAAGGAGGATTCACCATGGACGATGGGACTTACAGTACCTTCACAAACTTCGTGAGACCACTGTGTCCCTCAACAGTGACAAATCAAGATCCAACTTGGCACACAAAGCCCTCATAACACATTCTACATCCTGGTGCAGTTTGGAAGACTTTGGACCATGGATGATGGGACTAGCAGTACCTTGACTAACTTCCAGAGACCACTGCGACCCACATCAATGACTGATCAAGATCAAAGAAGCATGCATGACCTAAACTGCCCCGAGAATTTGAAAAGGATTTCTTGATCATATGTAAGTAAGCTCATGGGCACTTCTTATGTTTGAAGTTGTTGGAGAATGCAAGGAATTAGTGAATATGTGTGTTTCAAATGTAAAATAAGATTTTTTTTGTTGTGTCAGGAGTGACCTGAGAAACTGCAAGTCATTTCTGGTGTGAGACACTTGGCCGTCTGCAAGGACATTGCCCAGGGGATGTCCGGATGATTTGATGTTTTATCATCTTTGTGTGAGGCTTCTCTCATGTCCCTGCATGAGGAGCTGGAGCTGATAGAGGGAGCTCATCCGCCTCTCCCTGAATTCCAACCTGCGACCTGTCAGTCTTCAGTCCTGCCAGCACGGGGGTTTAACCCACTGCGCCACCGGGGGATCCGTAAAATAAGATGCATTAAGCTGATTGGCTGGGCAATACCGGGGGGAAAGGCTGAGCCTGGGACTTTTGGATACTGTTACATTTTTGTTCAGGCTTGAGTTATGCAGGTGATCAGAGAGACAGTTTGAAGGGAGAAGCAGAGAGAGACAGAGTTTGGAGTGTGTGGGATGATCAAACGTGAGCTACATGTGGCTTATTTTACATTATGCCACAGAAGTGATGAACCAACAGTGCTTGCCTTCCTTCCCTCTTCTGCAGCAGAGATAATGGCAGAGAGGAAATCTAGTTTTAGCAAACCACTGTCGGCAATCATTTCAAATGAAAGCTTACAGAGGCCTAACAGCCAATTTACGCCTAATGAAAACATATTATTTCTTTCTAATGAAGTCTGAGAAGTGCCCTAAAGGGGTGAAAGGGAGGGAGGAAACTCCAAGAATTTATCTGAAATATATTCCTAAGCTTGGTAGAAATACTTTTGAAATGTCCTCTTTCAGTCGAGCATGCTGCTTCTTACACACACATATAGTTACGCCCCAGTTGCAACATGGCATAACACTTTGTAACAAAATTTGAAACATTTTCAGCTCCTGGTTTGAAAGTGGTATTGCTGTTTAATTGTGCGGTACTTACTTCGAAAGTAGTTGTTCTACTTCAGAAACTTCGTTTTTGTGGCTGGCACAAACCAGGTTGAATTGGTCAAAACTCAATGAGATATTCATTGAAAAACCACAGTTCTTGCAGTTCAATAAACCTTTTCCATGTTTTTATGATAGAAGCAATTAAGAATTGACATTTATGACCTAGGAACAAAAATTGTGTTACATAGTGTAATCTTAGCATCAGCAACAAGAGCCTCCTCCATAGCAGAGCACTTGGTGAACCAACTTGGACACAGCATATCATTTGAGAACACAGAACTGCTGGACCACTCTCACAACCACCATGTCAGATTACACAGAGAAGCCACTGAAATACACAAGCATGGGGACAATTTCAACAGACCTCACAACCTCTGAGGATGCCTGCCATAGATGCAAGCGAAACATCAGGAAACTTACTTACTTAGGCAATCTCTCGTAATTCGAGGATGATAGTCCTCAAAGTGCGGTGTCCTGGCGGTGGGTACATAGGTGACTGTGGAGCCCTATTCTTGATCTACATGTTCTCCCACAGTGAGGGCATGTTTTCCTGGTCGGAGTTGGCTTGACGTGCCTTCCTCTTGGCATGTTTCTCTCTTTTGTCCTCCATTTGTGCCTCTTCAAATTCTACAGTACTGCTGGTCACAGCTGACCTCCAGCTGGAGCTCACAAGGACAAGGGCTTCCCAGTTCTCAGTGGCTATGCCACAGTTTTTAAGGTTGGCTTTGAGGTGATCTTTAAATCTTTTTTCCTGCCCACCAACATTCCATTTTCATTCTTAAGTTTGAGGTAGAGCAACTGCTTTGGGAGACAGTGATCAGGCATTCAGACAACATGGCCGGTCCAGTGGAGTTGATGGTGGAGGACCACTACTTCAATGCTGGTGGTTGTTGCTTCTTCCAACACACTGACATTTGTCCGCTTGTCTTTCCAAGAGATTTGTAGGATTATTCGGAGGCAACACTGATAGAATTGTTCCAGGAGTTGCATGTGACGTCTGTAGATTGTCCACCTCTCGCAGGCATATAGTAGGGTTGGGAGGACAATAGCTTTATAAACAAGCACCTTGGTCTCCCTACGGATGTCCCGGTCCTCAAACACTCTGTGCTTCATTTGGAAAAATGCTGCACTCGCAGAGCTCAGGTGGTTTTGTATTTCAGTGTCAATGTTGACTTTTGTGGAGAGGTGGCTGACAAGGTAGCAGAAATGGTCAACATTTTCTAATATTACACCCTTAATCTGTATTTCTGGCATTGCAGATGGATTTACTGTTGCCTCCTGGAAGAACACAGAATGCTTCTGGAGCATGGCCATACAGCCTGGAAAACTCACAACAGTCTCCCAATTTTATATGAATGTTGACAATTAAAGGTGGAAGGAGAACAGAAAATTCAGATGAGGGAGAGAGAGAGAGAGATCTACACTGCTATGGTCCAATGTGTGGGTGCCTCACCAAACCCCAGGATTCCATAGCATTGAGTTAATGGGAGTCGAACTGCATGGATTCTACAATTAGATGCTCCCATTGTCTCCTTCTGGCTCTGTGTGTTTCTCTTCAAGTCCCAATATCCAGCCTCCTGGGTTTTCTTTTGATCTTGAGTCACTTTCTTGTCTATAGATCTTTTTTGTTCCTCAGTTTTGGTCCCCAGTTCAGCTCTTGCTCCTTGGCTCATCTCAAGACACCCCTGTGACTCAACCCTGACACTAATAATGGTGTTACTAATAATACTAATATGGTGTAATGTGAAAATCAATTGAATGAGCAAAATTCAGACTTGGAAGTAGAGACTTTCTCTAAAAACTGTAGGCTTCTGAACTGTCTGGATTTTTGATAGCAGTTGCATTTTCATGTTCTCAGAACCAGCTTTTATGGATTGCTGGAACAACACCACATTTTCCAGTAGGTGTGATGACGGCATTCCTTCGGAAAGCACTCTATATTCTCTACCCTTCTATAAATGCCACCAGGTAAGCAAATAGTTAAGTGTCATCATGTGTGACAGCCTAGATGTGAGCTAATGCTGTTGCTACTGAGAGTGTCTTTTAGTGCCATGGCCTTCCAATCTTGAGGTGGAGGTATTGTTCCTACTTCTAAGAAATCAAACATTTTTTTAGGTATTACTTTTGAGACTAAACACACAGAGAAATCTTCTATTTTCACTAGCCATCCCCTGTCATGTGTTGCTGTGACCCAGTCTGTGTATATGTGTTTTGTGTGTATATATATGTGTATGTGTATGGGTATATATTTGTGTATATCTGTAGATAAGTGTGCTTGTGTATATATGTGGTTTCACACGTGCGTTGTAATGCCTTTTTTTGTTTTTTGCCTTTAAGTCTCTTCTGCTGTGTTTTTCAGTGTTTTTATGAGTGATGGTCACTTATTGGTCTGATAGGTGTATTGTGTCCAAATTTGGTGTCAATTCGTCCAGTGGGTTTTGAGTTATGTCAATCCCACAAACAAACGTTACATTTTTATTTATATGGATATGAAATCTCCATAAACAACATTGTCCATCAGTCCTTAAATTTCTAGCACCGCGAAAAATGTAAAACTTCAATTGAGCTAACTATGAGGGTTGAATGAAAAGTAATGTCTCTACCTTCGTAACTTCTCAACAGACGGCAGTACTGGTATGTGGCAGGTAGTGGCTTGTTCAGTAGACTCTCCTCTACAGTTCTATTTTGGTGGGAAGCCTTAGCATTGAATGGTTGTGCTGTTAAAGTGCAAAGTATGGAACCCTGCACAGATGTCAGTGTTAAATTCTTGAGAACAGAAAGTGTCACCCCAAAGGAGATTCACCAGAGAATGCAAGTTGTTTATGGTGATTATGTTGATGTGAGCACTGTGCGTCGTTGGGTGAGTAACTTTAAAGATGTTGAGGTGGGAACATCTGACTTGCATGACAAACAAAGAGTAATACTACCACTAATAATAATAATAATAATAATAATAATAATAATAATAATACTTTATTTATACCCTGCTACCATCTCTCCAAGGGACACTCGGTGCGGCTTACATGAGGCCGAGCCCACAATACAACAATAATAAAGCAATAGCAACAAACAATACAAAACAGTTAAAATATAACTCATAAGCAAAAATAAAAATAAGCAATACAGTAACACAACAAGCATTTAAAAACCTATGGCTGGGTCAAAGGTAAAGTTAAAATTTAAAAATAATGCTGGGCATGAGCAAGGTAGGAAATAACTGTGATATAATTTTTTGGAGGGAATAGGGCATGTAAATCAATCCTAAATCAATAATAAAGTGCATTTTGAGGATATATTGCTGAGAGTTTCATTTATTTTGGAGTTGGACATCCTGTGACAGCAACCACTGAGTTTCACAAGCAAAAGTTTGACAGATTGATTCAGGGCAGTCGTCGTATCAGTCAGAGAGAAATTTCAAGCATAATCAGCATTTCACAAGAACATGTGGGTCACATTATTGCTTTGCTTGGCTATCGGAAGATCTGTGTATAATGGGTTACAGAAACAGAGGGTTGACTTTTTCCGTGACGGCTTCAGAAAACTTGTTCATCGTTGGCAGAAATGTATCCAATTGTCTGGTGATTGTGTGGAAAAGTGAGTAGTGGTAGTAAAAGAGCACATTCTAAGGATTATATCTACATTTGATTTATTAAAATATTCCCATCCAAACCCAAGTAACGAAGATGGAGGCATTACTTTTCATTCAACCCTTGTAATTCATCCAAAGGAAAAGGGGTGTTCAGGTCCTGAACCAGTGCCTGGCTCCAGTGACAGTCTGGATGAGGACAAACAAATTGAAATTGAATCCAGACAAGACAGAGGTACTCCTGGTCAGTCATAAGACTGAACAGAGCATAGGGTTACAGCCCTATGGGAGATAGGAGACTTTGGGAGATGGTAGTCAAGCATTCAGACAACATGGCTGGTCCAGCAGAGTTGATGGTGGAGGAGCATTTCTTCAGTGCTGATGGTCTTTGCTTCTTTGTTTCTTCCAGCATGCTGACATTTGTCTGCCTGTCTTCCCAAGAGATTTGCAGGATTTTTCAGAGGCAACACTGATGGAATCATTCAAGGAGTTGAATGTGATGTCTGTGGATGGTCTACATTTCACAGGCATATAACAGGGTTGAGAGGATAATAGCTTTATAAACAAACACCATTGAACCCCCACCATGAAATAAAGAGTCAGACACAAGAAAATGGATCTAAAGGGCCATTTTCTGGCCTACTTATTGAAAGAACTTGTAAGAAGCTGTAGAGGGAAAATCTGTAAAAATGCAAAATAGAACTCCTGGCTGAATGGCCACCTCGTGAGCCTAGTCCCTGGGCCAGGTGTCACTTCCTCTGACCACCTCCAAGGACAAGCATGCACCAAGGATCCCGAGGGCCAAGCAAAATTCTTTGTCTGCACCTCTCGGCCGATCATAGTTGGAAGGCCATCCTGAGGGTGCTCCCTCCCAAAATTCAGAGTTTTTCAAGAGTGAGAACCCTCCATCCAGCCCCAAGGGGAGCTCCCATTTTATGAAAACTTCTGGGGACTTTTATGGGAGTCCACCCTTCACTCCCTAAGGCGGGGGTGCCACAGTGCCTACCATAACCATTTAACCTTTAACATGCCATGGAAACTTATTAATACTCAAGGAAACCTATTTAAATGACACCACCCAAAGGCCAATTACCACACCCATTTGAAACAGTATGGGGTAGGCGAAAAAACCCCCAATGCAAACTTGGGGAAAAAAAAATTCCTACCTGGCCCATGTGTGACCAGTCTATACTCACACTGTCCATAGGCAGGGAGGGTGGGTAACGCTGTCCAAAGGAAACTGAAAGAGAGGAACAGAGCACCCTCACCCAACTTGCTGCTCTACCCCCTCACATGCATGGGACAGCAAAAGAAGCTGGCTCAAACCAAGTCTGCCTCCTTCATGGGGTCATTCAAAATGCCCCCCCCCCCGCATCTTAAGCTTTGCTTGGCTGTGGGTGGGGCTTGTATTGCTATGGATGTCCCAGTCCTCAAACACTCTCTGCCTCATTTCTAACAATGCTGCACTCACAGAACTCAGGTGTGCAGCACAAGATGTTGCCATGGCAGTTGAAGCAGTATCATCATTGCATAGGTGCACACCAAACTTGTCTTTTACTTTGTCCAATAAGCTTATGGCAAGTCACTTAGATTGGTGGGATCTTTCATATTTTTGAAGCGATATCACAAAGCATTTGGGGAAGTAATTTTTATTTGTGCAATTCTACAATCATTTGTTTCTCTCCTCCAGATAAATATGTACAGGTAAAAACAGATGGAATACTGAGAAAAACCTTATTTTGGCTTATCATCCATATCATGCACATTGAAAGTGCCGTTGTGATAAACAAGCAAAGAAAGAAAGGAATAGCAAGCGGTACAGTATCGCCCCTGCATAAGAAGTGTGCAATATGGATATATAGTCTTGCCTTTGTCTCTCCTTACCCAACCACCCCTTTGCTTTGCCCATCCAGAATGTGACAGTGATGTGTGATTGGATGGCTGACTCCTGGCAGAGACCTAAGTCAATGTGAAAAGAGTGGTCTGCCTTTTAAAGGTCTGGCGTAATCTAGCACCTGTCAGATGCCATTACCTTTGCGCTTCTTACGAGAAAACCACTGTCAGGCCGATTCCATTGTTCAGACTGCGGCTTAGTTAACTCCTTCCGTTGCAGAGAAAACTGGCATTTCTTTCCTTAGCGGATGCTTTCCATCCCTCTTCTTGCAAGGCTGGCTGGATTGGTTATGACTAGAGTTTTGTATATGAATGGATAAAGGTAAGATTGTCTCCTTCTGAAAATCAAATATGATGAGAATAGGGATGTAAACTTTCACTTTTCCCACTTTTGTATGCATTGCCCTATATGCAGTTCCAGGTTGTGGCCTCACAGTCCGTTAGTACTTGAAGAACTGTGCTTGAGAGCTTCTGGTTGCCTTGATTACCCAAAGGTAAATATTAAGCTTGGTTGATTTAAAAAATGGTTCAAAACTCGTTTCGGATGTAGGGGGTGCTGGTGGTCAATTTGGAAAAGGATTTCAAATTTTTCAAAAATAAAATTCGGAACATTCTGAAATTTCCAAAATTTCCGAATTGCTACGTTAATGGTGAACACGATTTCGCAACAGCCTTTCTCCCTGCCCTGGTTCTCTACTGTCCTGCTCTTCTCTCCCACCCAACAGCAACAACACACAAGTGGTGGCAAGGCAGGCAGGCAGGCAACAGCCCTGCTTCCAGTCCTTCTCCGCTTATCCTAATCTTCCAACTGCTCTTCTTCCAACCTCCCTTCACAATCTTCCTTCCCTTTCTCTTTCCCCTTCCCTTCCCGGGCTCACAATGAGCCTCTGAGCCATGTGCTGCCCTTCATATAGCTCAATGGCTGCTGTTCTGAAACTCCACGCCTCCCCTCCCCAAAACTTCTCCCCTCATTGGCTGGGAGGCAAGCATCCCAGTATGCAAGCTGCTTACCTCCAAACGCTGAGTCACTTCCAACTCACTTCCTGAGTTGGAAGAAAAATGGCGAGAGAAGCTTCAGAAGGGCAAAGGGACTTCCGGTTTTCTAAAAACTTCGAAATTGCTTCAAAAAGATATTTTTTCCGACTTTATTCTGAATTACGAAGATTCCAATGGTACCTAACTGTGCCGAGTAAATATCCTGTACACAATACCTCATTCTACAATGACTTCACCACCAGCATAAACTAACCAGAGCAGGCATGGGCAGACTTCGGCCCTCTAGGTTTTTTGGACTATTATTTATTTATTTATTTATTTGCTTTATTTTTATACCGCATTTTTCAGCCTAATTCGGCGACTACAACTCTCATGATTCCTAACAGTTAGCAATTGTGGGAGTTGAAGTCCAAAAAACCTAGAGGGCCAAAGTTTGCCCATGGCTGAACTAGAGAATTCCACCCATTGTATCTTCTGCATGGAAATATTTATTTATTTACAGTATTTGTATACTGCTTTTCTCACCCTGAGGGGGACTCAAATATCACCAGTGATGGTCCTGTTATTGTTGTCAATGAGGCTCAGTTGATCAATTTTGAGCTGATACATTTTAAAGGATGGGTGAGAGTTTATGTAGCCACTTCTAATAGCCCTTCCACACAGCCATATTACCCAGAATATCAAGGCAGAAAATCCTACAATATCTGCTTTGAACTGGGTTATCTGAGTCCACACTGCCATATATATAAATATAAATAAATTATTATTATTATTATTATTATTATTATTATTATTATTATTATTCTGACACAAAAACACAGTATGTCCCAGCAAACGAGATCTATATGCTGGATTTCGTATAACAAAATCACAAGTCGAACACTTCCCAAGCATCTAGGACTATGTTATGTTTTTTGAATGATGTGTGCAGATCCAAGTCAGGTGGCCTTTTGCAGTTGACAGATCGTGATTTTCTCAATGTTTATTGTTTCCAAATGCCAGCCAAGATCTTTTGGCATTGCACCCAGTGCACCAATGACCACTGGGACCAGCTGTACTGGTTGATGCCAGAGCTTTTGCCGTTCGATTTTGAGGTCCTAATAATGGCTGAGTTTTTCCTGTTGTTTTTTCTCTCTCAATGCGACTGTCACCTGGTATGGCAACATCAATAATCCAAACTTTATTCTTTTCCACAATCGTGATGTCTGGTGCATTGTGTTCCAAAACTTTGTCAGTGTGGATTCGAAAGTCCCACAGTATTTTTGCGTGTTCATTTTCCACAACCTTTGCAGGTTTATGATCCCTTTACCAATTCTTTGCTGCTGGCAGGTGGTCCTTGTGACATAAGTTCCAGTGAATCATTTGGGCCACAGAGTTGTGCCTCTGTTTGTAGTCCGTCTGTGCGATTTTCTTGCTGAGGATATGATCTATGGCAGGGGTCCTCAAACTTTTTAAACAGAGGGCCAGGTCACAGTCCCTCAAACTGTTGGAGGGCCGGATTATAATTTGAAAAAAAACATAAATCCCTATGCATACTGCACATATCTTATTTGTAGTGCAAAAACCACATAAAAACAATGCAATAATTAAAATGAAGAACAATTTTAACAAATATAATTTTATTATCATTTCAATGGAAAGTGTGGGCCTGCTTTTGGCTAGGATTGTTGTTGTTGTTGTTGTTGTTGTTGTTGTTGTTGTTGTGTGCTTTTGAGTCATTACAGACTTAAGTTGACCCTGTGCGAGGGCCGGGTAAATGACCTTGGAGGGCCGCATCCGGTCCCCGGGCCATAGTTTAAGGACCCCTGATCTATGGTTTCATCATATCCTCAGCTGTTGCAAGAACTATTATTATTATTATTATTATTATTATTATTATTTATCCCATTTCAAAGCAGATAATGTGTGACTTTATTCAGCTGCGTGGAAGGGACCGAAGTCTCATCACATTGCTAACTACTAGCCCATTAAGCTATAGATTCAAGATTATATCAAACTTGGAAAGAGGACAGAAAAGTATTACTATTTACCTCATGCAATCCATGTTTCTCGTCTCAAGAATTTACCCATATTTTTCACCCTAGAACTAAAGGTGACAAAGTATAACATGTATATACAGATGGCTAAAATGCACAACCATGTGCTTTTATCGATGTGAAAATGTGGATGATAAGTGGTACACATTTTAAAAACAAATATTTGCATTTTTTTTCTGCAGGAATACAAAATAAAGGTTTTTTTTCCATTGTGGGACACAGATACAAAGGGGTTCAGAGAAATGTCTCCTTAGCCAAATTATGACATACACGTGGACCCCATATCACAAACTATCTAAGATCAAATTGCCGGGCTTTGACTCGTGCAAATTCCATTTATTCAGCACTTCTATAGTTGGATTTCAGTCTTAGAAGTTGAAGAACTTTCTGTCACTTGTCTGTGTCTCCAGAAAACAATTTGTAGAAATGCAATTCGGCATGCAAACCGTTTTGTCATTCTGTGCAGTATCCAATGCTTAGCTCTGCTCTTCAGCTCTGTCTTTCCAAATGAGTGCATTCCTTGACAGACTTGTAATTTAAAAAAGGTTTTATCTTTATTCAACAGAAAGCAGACCTTGCGGGAATTAGGTATTGGGGTGGGGGACAATGATTAAATAAATAGCTTGCAGAGATATCCTACATGGGAATGAAATCCACAAAAAGAAACTATCCTGTGGCTTAAAAAAAAGACTCTGAAATGAACAAGAATCCACAGAGAGCTTCAAAACATCCTTACAATATTCTGCGCTTTCAGAAACTGTCATATTCATTGTTATAACTGAACCCGCAGAATCTTGTGAATATATGGTTGTGTTTCCAGGGTGAACCTTGACCCATTTTGTGTCCCTGCTTTTGGTGGAGCCCCCAATTTGTTTTCTGGGGGCCTCCCAAAATCAGGAGGGCACATATCTGCTCTTGCTCTGTGATACCAAAAGATCTGTTTCCTATTGGCCCATTATTGGTCTTCCCAGGCTCTCCTTCCTGTCATTTTAGACATTTCAGCTGTTCTACCCTAGAGAAGAGGTGCTCAGCTGCAGGCAAGTGTGCGTTTTAAGGATACTTCTTACCTATTCTACTCTAGAGAAGATGGAGAGGTGCTCAGCTGCAGGTAGGTGCCCGCGCTTTGTCTCCTGCAACTTCACGCCTGTTCTGGTACGGCCATACCAGGAGCTCCAGCTTATCTTGCTATTTGTTGAGTGTTGTATGTTTTTAAAAGTTCTATGCATTTGCAGTTAGATGGCTTTCCTTACTTTGCAGTTATTTATTTATTTATTTACTATTCTTGTATACCGCTGTATCTCAAGCCCGAGGACGACTCACAGCGGTTTCCAGACAGCAAACAACAAAGACAGTAAAAAACAGCAATAATTAATATATCATAACAGTTAAATTACACATTTCCATTACTAGCTAATAAACAAACATCAATACACAGTTATCCCCAAAACCCACCCCCAATCGCCTCATCATCCAAGCGTGATCCAAATTCGACGTCCATTGTTCCGTTCCTATGTTCAAATTACCAGAATTGCACTAAATTACTCAAATGCCTGCACAAACATCCAGGTCTTCAACTTTCTATGGAATGTCATGAGATGGTGCCAGCCTAACATCTACAGGAAGGGCGTTCCACAGCCGAGGAGCCACCACCGAGAAGGCCCTATCTCTCGTCCCCGCCAACCATCCTTGAGAGGCTGGCAGGATCGAGAGCAGGGCCTCCCCAGAAGATCTCAAAGTCCGGGTGGGTTCATAGGCCGAGATGCGGTCAGCTAGGTATCTTGGGCCGGAACCGTTTAGGGCTTTATAGGCCAGTACCAACACCTTGAATTGGGCCCGGTAGCAAATCAGCAGCCAGTGGAGCTGGTGCAACAGGGGGGTTGTGTGCTCCCTGCGCTCCGCTCCTGTTAGAATCATGGCTGCCGCGCGTTGGACTAGTTGCAGCTTCCGGGCCGTCTTCAGGGGCAGCCCCACGTAGAGAGCGTTGCAGTAGTCTAGGCGGTATGTGACAAGAGCGTGTACCACCGTGGCCAAGTCAGACTTCCCAAGATACGGGTGCAGCTGGCGCACGAGCCTGAGCTGTGCAAATGCTCCCCTGGTCACCACCGAGACCTGGGGCTCCAGGCTCAGCGACGAGTCCAGGGTCACACCCAAGCTGCGAACCTGTCTTCAGAGGGAGTGCGACCCCATCCAACACAGGCTGTAACCCTATACCCTGTTCGGCCTTGCGACTGACCAGGAGTACCTCTGTCTTGTCTGGATTCAACTTCAATTTGTTCGCCCTCATCCAGACCGTCACAGCAGCCAGGCACCGGTTCAGGACAGGTCTATGACCTGTCAA
This sequence comes from Anolis sagrei, assembly GCF_037176765.1. NCBI lineage: Eukaryota > Metazoa > Chordata > Lepidosauria > Squamata > Anolidae > Anolis > Anolis sagrei. The sequence goes on from NC_090028.1 coordinate 38,756,466, forward strand.
TTATCATTAGGTTCCCCAGTTCTGCCCCCTTTTTGGGTTTTGGAGGGAATAGGAACCATTTTAGGTCAGTCCACACAGATAAGTCTTTCTTACAGGACTTAAACCAGGACCTCCTGTAAAAGGCTTCATCATTTACAGCTTGGCCAGGGAGAAATAGCCCCATCGCTTGGCCAGAGATATACAGTCTCAGCACAGATTTTGCTGGGGACTTTACAGTTTACTGAGGAACTTATAGCCTCTCAGCTCTCTTGCTAGGGATTCAGTCCCACAGCGCTTCGGCCAGCCATCACTGGGAAGTGAACATCTTCCTCCTCCTGAAAGTTCTGCAAAGGTCTATGTCCAGTAAGGGCCCTTCGGGGCAACCATAAAGCAGATTGGACCAGGTGTAGGGGCCCCACGCCAACAGAAGAGAAGACAGATTGCCCAGGGTAGAGGTCGGGGATTTTTCCAACAGTGAAGGAACAGTTGCCTGCCCTTGGGGGCAAGATTGCGAAAGCCAACAGTTTATTAAGAAAACTTTGAATCCAATCATTGAAGCCTTGTTATTTGTTCAGTAATAAAGATTTTGTTGCATCTTTAAAGACTTTGAAGCCCATCTTTTTCAGGAAAATCCCAAAAAACCTCTCTCTGAGGCAACCCTGGTGTCCCATTGGGCTCACAGCAATTAAGTCCTGTTTACACAAAATATTGGGGAAGACCAGAATGGCTTAGATACTGATCAGTGGCTCATCCTTGATCAGTGTGCAGGGGATAGCCCTGACTGGGACAACACTTCACAACATTCACACTTGCGCAATCGTGCAGGTGTACCATCCCCAACCGTAGACCAGGTGCAACAGGAACACATACAGGAGAACCATAGGCTCTTGGACGAATCTCAATGGATTGTCCTTGACGAAAGCACCGGGGATGTCGAGGAGGAGGACAACACTTTTCACCTACACAATTCACACCAACAGGATCACTTTTCTGGAGACCTACACACTACAATGCACAAAAGGGGCCCTGTCATTCCCGAAAGTAAACAGGTCTTGGTAGTAGGCGACTCCCTCCTTAGAGGAACGGAAGCTGTCATTTCCAGACCAGATGGGATGGCTCGAGAAATATGCTGCCTACCGGGGGCAAAAATACACCATATCACTCAGAGGCTCACCAGGCTCCTCAAGCCCTATCACCGTCCTCCCCTCATGTTGATTCATGTAGGAACCAATGACACTGCAAGGCATACGTTTCAAAAGATCACAAATGATTTTCGAGCTCTAGGAGCAAAGCTAAAAGAATGTAATGTACAGGTGGTCTTTTCATCCCTCCTCCCTGTTGTAAGACACGGACCCACAAGAGCCAGAAAAATAGTACAGGTCAATGACTGGCTTAGAAAATGGTGTCAGGAGGAACGCTTTGGCTTCCTCGACCATGGCCTGCTTTTCCAGGAGGATGGCCTACTGGCAAGGGATGGGGTGCATCTCACACAAGTAGGAAAACACCTTTTTGCTCACAGACTCGCAAACCTCATTAGACGCACTTTAAACTAGGTCCACCGGGGGAGGGGGACAACAGCCTTGCGAACTCTACTTTACCCACAATATCTGGGAATCGCCAGAAGGCTAAACGGAGGGCTGCACAAACACAACAAGGACCAAATACCCAAAGCACAATAATCCCAATTAAACAGCTCAGGGGAAGATCTCAGGGGCTCACATGTCTTTACACTAATGCACAGAGCATGGGAAATAAACAAGACGAACTCCAACTTTTAGCACAACACCACAAATATGATATCATAGGGATCACTGAAACCTGGTGGGATGACTCCTATCGCTGGAATGTAGATATCGAGGGGTATAACCTCTTTCACAGAAACCGAACAAAGGGGAGAGGAGGCGGAGTAGCCTTATATGTCAAAAACTCTTATGCTGCAGAAGAAATTCAAGACAGCAATCTGGGAAACCAGCTTGAAATCATCTGGATAAGAATCAAGGGAACTGGGACTCAAAAAGATGTCGTTGTAGGCGTCTACTACAGACCCCCAAGCCAGGAGGAAGAACTTGATGAAGTCTTCTGCCAACAGTTGACCAAACAGGCACAGAGAAGAGATGTAGTAGTCATGGGCGATTTCAACTATCCCGATATTTGCTGGAAAACAAACTCGGCCAAGAGTGCAAGGTCCAACAAATTTCTCGCTTGCCTTGCAGACAATTTCATGGTCCAGAAGGTAGAAGAAGCAACAAGGGGATTGACTACTCTTGATCTCATCTTAACAAATGCGGAGGACCTGATCGATGCGGTCGAAGTGGTAGGATCCTTAGGGGCAAGTGACCATGTGCTCCTGCAATTTGAGGTACAAAGGAAGGCCGAAACTAAGACAAGTCAAACCCGCATTTTGGACTTCAGGAGAGCTGATTTCCAAAAAATGAAGGAAACGCTGAGCAGCATTCCGTGGACACAGATACTAAAAGACAAGGGCGTTACGGATGGATGGGAATTTCTCAAGAGTGAAATACTCAAGGCGCAATTGCAAACTGTGCCAACAAAGAGAAAAAATAGGACAAGTGCAAAGAAGCCAGAATGGATGTCCAAAGAACTTCTAACTGTGCTAAGACACAAAAGAGACATGCACAAGAAGTGGAAAAAGGGAGAAATCACCAAAGAAGAATTCAAACAAATAGCCAACACCTGTAGGGAAAAGGTCCGCAAGGCTAAAGCAAAAAACTAGCTCAGACTTGCCAGGGACATTAAAAACAATAAAAAGGGCTTCTATTCTTATGTCAGTAGAAAAAGGAAAAACAAGGAGGCGATAGGACCTCTTCGAGGAGAAGATGGGGCAATGCTGACAGGGGATAGGGAAAAGGCAGAACTACTTAATGCCTTCTTTGCCTCGGTCTTCTCACAAAAAGAGAGTCTTCAACCTCAGCAAGATGGAGTGGATGAGGGTTTGGAGGACATCCAACCCCAAATTGGGAAAGAAGTCGTCCAGGAATACCTGGCCGCTCTTAATGAGTTCAAGTCCCCAGGGCCAGATCAACTACACCCCAGAGTATTGAAGGAACTAGCGGAAGTCATTTCGGAACCATTGGCAACCATCTTTGAGAGTTCTTGGAGAACGGGAGAAGTTCCAGCAGATTGGAGGAGGGCCAATGTGGTCCCAATCTTCAAGAAGGGAAAAAAGGACGACCCAAACAACTACCGTCCGGTCAGCCTCACGTCGATACCGGGTAAGATTCTGGAAAAGATTGTTAAGGAAGTGGTCTGCAAACACTTAAAAACAAATGCAGTCATCGCTAATAGTCAACATGGATTTATCAAAAACAAGTCATGTCAGACTAATCTGATCTCTTTCTTCGATAGAGCTACAAGCTGGGTAGATGCAGGGAATGCCGTGGATGTAGCGTACCTGGATTTCAGTAAGGCCTTCGACAAGGTCCCCCATGACCTTCTGGCAAGGAAACTAGTCCAATGTGGGCTAGGCAAAACTACGGTGAGGTGGATCTGTAATTGGTTAAGTGGACGAACACAGAGAGTGCTCACTAATGCTTTCTCTTCATCTTGGAAAGAAGTGACAAGTGGAGTGCCGCAGGGTTCCGTCCTGGGCCCGGTCCTGTTCAACATCTTTATTAATGACTTAGATGAAGGGCTAGAAGGCATGATCATCAAGTTTGCAGACGACACCAAATTGGGAGGGATAGCCAATAGTCCAGAGGACAGGAGCAGGATTCAAAACGATCTTGACAGATTAGAGAGATGATGGGCCAAAACTAACAAAATGAAGTTCAACAGTGACAAATGCAAGATACTCCACTTTGGCAGAAAAAACGAAATGCAAAGATACAGAATGGGGGATGCCTGGCTCGAGAGCAGTACGTGTGAAAAAGATCTTGGAGTCCTCGTGGACAACAAGTTAAACATGAGCCAACAATGTGATGTGGCGGCAAAAAAAGCCAATGGGATTTTGGCCTGCATCAATAGGAGCATAGTGTCTAGATCTAAGGAAGTAATGCTACCCCTCTATTCTGCTTTGGTTAGACCACACCTGGAATATTGTGTCCAATTCTGGGCGCCACAATTCAAGAGAGATATTGACAAGCTGGAATGTGTCCAGAGGAAGGCGACTAAAATGATCAAGGGTCTGGAGAACAAGCCCTATGAGGAGCGGCTTAGGGAACTGGGCATGTTTAGCCTGAAGAAGAGAAGGCTGAGAGGAGATATGATAGCCATGTATAAATATGTGAGAGGAAGCCACAGGCAGGAGGGAGCAAGGTTGTTTTCTGCTTCCTTGGAGACTAGGACGCGGAACAATGGCTTCAAACTACAAGAGAGGAGATTCCATCTGAACATTAGGAAGAACTTCCTGACTGTGAGAGCCGTTCAGCAGTGGAACTCTCTGCCCCGGAGTGTGGTGGAGGCTCCTTCTTTGGAAGCTTTTAAACAGAGGCTGGATGGCCATTTGTCAGGGGTGATTTGAATGCAATATTCCTGCTTCTTGGCAGAATGGGGTTGGACTGGATGGCCCATGAGGTCTCTTCCAACTCTTTGATTCTATGATTCTATAGTATTTTATAGGAGCCCAGCGCGCGACAGCACAACGCCTCTTGCACTTTTCCCAAGGCATTTAAAGGAGGCAAGCACCTAATTCTTAAAGCATTTTGAGGAGGCTTCCCACTTCCAGGTAAGGAAGAGTGATGACCTCTTGATGAGGAATGAATAAGAAAAATTAAACTTTGATGCCGACAAGCAGGCTTGGAGCCAGGATTGGATCCCACTTGTTTTTGTGTTGAACTGATTTTTGTACTGAGAGGGGCCTTCTTGTTATGTGCTCCGAAAGGTAATAAAGTAATGAAAGAAGAGATGAAACTAAGGAAAACAGTTCCATATTAAATTAATATGTATATATTAAAAATCAACATAATAAAATATGGGCTATAGCAATCTGCCTTACTCCCATGAGATGCAAAAAAATTGTCTACTTTCCTGTAGACCTACACCTTCTATTCCATTTTATAATGGTGAATGCAACGCCATTATAAAAATTAATAGCAGAGTACCTCTCATGCTAAGAGAGGCAGACGCCATTTGCTTTTACCCACGTTTACTGGGAAGACCCAACACCCTTTTTTCTCCTTTATTGAGTGCAAGCTATATTTGCATTTTGAACTCCAATGGAAGGAAGCTGGGGAGAAAGGAAGGAGAGGGAGAGAGAAACTGGAACATTTAGTAACACAGCTGAAAAAGTATAACAGAGAGGGATTCACCAGGGTTATCCCTGCCAAACTTGTTCAGCTGTCTAACTGTAGTATTTTGGACATTTTGGAAGTTCTCATCTAGAATGTGCAATCTTCTGGCAACTGGTGTAACTCTGAGCTGCATCTGAGAATACACTCAATTTCCCATCCTGAAATGTCAGTGGTAATATAACTCCATCCAACAAATACTGACTTTGTATTCTTCAATCTGCCTTCTACCTGATTTGTTGTCACATCAGGAATCTTAGCAGTAGTTCCTTATCCCTCTCTTGCTCCCACCATCATTTTCTCTTGCCTTAGGAATTTTAGAAGCAATGCTTCTGAAAGCTCTCATCTGCTTCCTAGCCCTTTAAAAATATTTCCTAAAGCATTATAAAAGGTCTTGCTTTTTGTTTCCAGGAAACCATCTGTTTGGAATATTCTCTTGAAACTTTCCACTGCAACCTGGGCAATCACCAATAGCATTCTGTCAAATTTTGAAATGTCTATCACAATGTCCTGGTAAATTATGGCATCATCTCCTTTTTTGCTTCTAGTATATCTACCACATGAAGTTTTCACTTGAAACTGGGCATTGATGTTTGGACAACAACACAAGCATACTGTCAGATTTGAAAGAATCTACCATGATTTTATGATGAATGATTACTAGCCTCCCTCTATTTTTTCTTCTAATGACACTTGAATCCCAGTTGAGACTATGGATTGAAAGTCAGCACTGTCGTTTGCTGTGCATCTACTAGATATAGTTAGGTCCAATTGGAATATTCGTAATCTATATAAATAGACTGTGGCCAGGAAATCAGAAGACGCCTACTACTTGGGAGGAGAGCAATGTCCAGTCTCGATAAAATAGTAAAGAGTAGAGACATCAGACTGGCAACCAAGATCCATTGCCTAGTCAAAGCCATGGTATTCCCTGTAGTCACCTACGGATGTGAGAGCTGGACCTTAGGGAAGGCTGAGCGAAGGAAGATCGATGCTTTTGAACTGTGGTGTTGGAGGAAAGTTCTGAGAGTGCCTTGGACTGCAAGAAGATCCAACCAGTCCATCCTCCAGGAAATAAAGTCCGGCTGCTCACTGGAGGGAAGGATACTAGAGACAAAGTGGAAGTCCTTTGGCCACATCATGAGGAGACAGCAAAGCCTAGAGAAGGGAATGATGCTGGGGAAAGTGGAAGGCAAAAGGAAGAGGGGCCGACCAAGGGCAAGATGGATGGTATCCTTGAAGTGACTGGACTGACCTTGAAGGAGCTGGGGGTGGTGACGGCCAAACAGGGAGCTCTGGCGTGGACTGGTCCATGAGGTCACGAAGAGTCGGAGATGACTGAACGAATGAACAACAACAATATAAATAAAAAGGGGAATTGACACCAAATTTGGACACGATACACCTAACAGTCCAATTTATGTCCTCCACTAAAAAAAAAACCCAAAGAAACAGCAGAAATCCACCAAGCTTCTGAGGCAGGAGGGAGTCTGAAGGGGGACCCACATAGAGGAGGAAGAAGAGGAGGAGGAGGAGGCAGAAGCACAGGCAGCGGACCCCAGGCTCAGAGCCCATCACAGCAGTTTCCATTGCAACTTGGTGGGGAGGGTGAAGCCAAGCAAAGCAGGGGGGAGCCAGGAGCTGGGGGGGGGGGGCAGAGCCCGACCAATGAAGGGGGTCTGCCCCTGTCAGGGAGCGAGGACAGTTGGGAAGGTAGTGTAGGATATCTATAGTCCCACAATTTGTTCACGAAACAAAACACACAATAGCATATCCACACTGTGTGTGTGTATATAGGTTAAAGCTAAAGGTTTCTCCCTGACATTAAATCCAGTCATGTCCAACTCTGGGACTCTGGTGCTCATCTCCATGTTTTAGCTGAAGAGCCGGCGTTGTCCATAGACACCTCCAAAGTCATGTGGCCACTGGGGGGATTGATTTTGTTATTTGGGAGTTGTAGTTGCTGGGATTTATAGTTCACCTACAATCAAATAGCATTCTGAACTCCACCAACTATGGAATTGAACCAAACTTGGCACACAGAAAACACTGGAAGGGTTTGGTGGGCATTGACCTTGAGTTTTGGAGTTGTAGTTTACCTACATCCAGAGAGCACTGTGGACTCAAACATTGATAGATCTAGGCCAAGCTTGGCATGAATACTCAATATGCCCAAATGTGAACACTGGTGGAGTTTGGGGAAAATAAACCTTGACATTTGGAAGTTGTAGTTTACCTACATCTAGAGAGCAGTGTGGACTCAAACAATGATGGATCTAGACCAGTGGTTCTCAACCTTTCTAACACTGTGACCCCTAAATATGGTTCCTCATGTTGTGGTGACCCCCAACCATAAAATTATTTTTGAGAGTGCAAATCAGGCGAGGCAGGCTTTACACAGGGTCAGGCCTTGCGCGAATGAGCCCTCGCCTGGCCCACACCCTTGCTGGCCAGCGAGAGCATGAGGCAGGTGAGGGCTCCTTCATGCTAGGCCTGGCCTCGCACAAAGCCTTGGGGAGTGGGCCAAAGACTTGGGGGTGGGGCCAAAGGAGGCAGCCTCACGACCCCTCCAAAATGGCTAAACGACCCCCTTGGGGGTTGCGACCCCCAGGTTGAGAACCGCTGATCTAGACCAAACTTGGCATGAATACTCAGTATGCCCAAATTTGAACACTGGTGGAGTTTGGGGGAAATAGACCTTGACGTTTGGGAGTTGTAGTTGCTGGGATTTATAGTTCACCCACAAGCAAACAACATTCTGAACCCCACCAAAGATAGAATTGGTCCAAACATCCGACGCAGAACCCCACATGACCAACATGTGTTTTCTGATGGTCTTTGGTGACCCCTCTGACACCCCCTTGCAACCCCTCCAGGGGTCCTGACCCCCAGGTTGAGAAACACTGCTGTAGGGAAACCTGTAGATATGGAAGACATCAACAGGATAACATCTGACACTGATTCCTTGCTTAGCTTAATCATTTGCAATTGATCAGGATGAATAGTTAGGGTGTTCTTTGTCACAATTGGAATTAATCTCAAGTCACACCTCTCTGTGGTAGTACATAGACAGATGAGTTACTTTGGAGATTCTAACTGCCTCTTTGATTCTATGCCCCAGCAATGCCTTGTATGTCTGCAAAAAGAACTCAATTTGGAAATACTGTTACGTGCTTCTCTTCCAAAGAGAATTCACTTTATAAAATCTGCCCTCAGCTGCACCATCAAGACTTTAAATGTAAACAAATAAAAAATGAGCACCCATTGGATGTTCTCATTAAAAGATATTTAATCATGACTTACTCACACTACTCAACATTTTGCCTCCAGCTGCAGATGTCCCAGATGAGCTGGTTGAAGGGAAGGATTAGCTAAGATTTGCCCAGGAGGTGGAGAGGTAGCAAAGTCTTCTGCATTTCAATAGGTAATTTCTCTTGCAAGTGTGATATTTGGTGAAGAGAGAAACAGGCCAAATACATGGTGAGCTCAAACTCTTTCCATGACTGATGGCACTAGAGCAGTGGTTCCCAACCTTTTTTTGACCAGGGACCACTTTGACCAGACACCACTCATTCTCCAACATTAGGACCAAAAAGGTTATGAATCAGTTTTTGGTCAACTTTAGATTTGGTTTGGTTATCTGGGGTGCTGATTCAGAAAATTGCATTGGATAGACCACATCAGCTCTAGTTTCTGATACAGAACATATACTTACTTACTTTGCTCAATTAGGCAATCCCTTGCAGTCTGAGGATGATGGTCCTCCAAGTGTAGTATCCTGGCTGTGGGTCCGTAGGTGACTGTGGACCCCTATTCTTGATCTGCAGCTTCTCCCACAGTGAGGGCATCGGTTTCCAGGTGGAAGGCGGTCCTGGTTGGGGTGGGCTTGACGCGCCTTCCTCTTGGCACATTTCTCTCTTTCTCCCTCCATTCGTGCCTCTTCAAATTCTACAGCACTGCTGGTCACAGCTGACTTTCAACTGGAGCGCTCAAGGGCCAGGGTTCAAGGGCGGCTCAACCCATTACGCAAAGTAAGCATTTGCAGAATAGTTGATTTTACCCAGGGGTGCTCTTGAGGCGCTCTTGGGGGGAAATAGACCTTGACATATACGAGTTGTAGTTACTGGGATGTACAGTTCACCTACAATCAAAGAGCATTCTCAACTCCACCAATGATGGAATTGAACCAAATATGGCACACAGAACTCCCACGATGAACAGAAAATATATATCAGTGATTGGTGGGGGGGGGGGGGGAGGGTGCTAAAATACTGTTTGCTTACCATTGAAAATTACGGACCAGATTGTCATCCTCGCGGCCCACTGGTGGTCTGCAGCCGACAGGTTAAGAACCACTGCTGTAGAGTAAGATTTCCTTGAACCTGAATAAACCACAACTAAACCAGAGGAGTAAAAGATTATGATGATGATTTTTTTTGTCATATCAGGAATGGCTTGAGAAACTTCAAGTCTTCTTCTTGAAACTTCTGGTGTGAGAAAATTGGCTGTCTGCAAGGACATTGGCCAGGGGACATTGCCTGGATGTTTTGATGTTTTACCATCCTTGAGAGAGGTTTCTCTCATGTCCACACATGGGGAGCTGGAGCTGACAGAGGGAGCTCATCCACACTCCCTGGATTCGAACCTTTGACATGTCGGTCTTCAATCCTGCCAGCACAAGGGTTTAACCCATTGCACCAGAGGGGCTCCTCCTCTTCCTCTGATGATGATGATGATGGTTTAATGGTGTTTTGTGCACTGCGCCAAATCCTCATTGGAATCCTTTCTAACTCTAAAAGTCCATGATCCTGCAAATATATTCAAGTTTATCATGAAACCCTAAGGGAACTGTTTTCCAAAACTGAAGTTATTTTAGAATTTCATCCTCATGCCTACTTTTTTTAAAAAAATCTAAAATTTATGTAATTATACCAACAACTGAAATTAAATATGAAGTCTCTACATTTATAATGCCCAATATGCTGGTTACAGCCATCGACAAATGTATGCCATTAACCGTTCCAAACAGTGGCTTGAAGCACTCCTGTCAAGCAGAATTAGCATCGATGGCATGTCGTCGTCCACTGCAGTAATTAACAGCATTTTTGCAAAAGTTATCAAAGTCCTCTCAAAGTGTATCTGAACAGGAGCTTGTTGGATGGAGGCAAGTTGCCAGCCCTTCAACACACTGAATCTGAAAAGGACCAAGGGGGGATTTTCGCGAACGAAACAGACTTTCAGTATGAAATGCTGTTTTCTGAATGCCAAATGGAGATCAGGGGAATGAGCAACCCACATAGAGCCTTCCCTTGGATGCACATTCTACTTGATCCCAATGATTAGTAGCTCAGGTGATTGTTTACCATTTTTGCAAAGAACAGAGAAATTCAGGTTTTGGACTACAACTTCCAGACTGGAATCACTAGGTTCTTGTGGGTTTTTTCGGGCTATATGGCCATGTTCTGGAGGCAATTTTTCTCCTGACGTTTCGCCTGCATCTATGGCAAGCATCCTCAGAGGTAGTGGGGTTTGTTGGAAGTAGGAAAAATGGGTTTATATATCTGTGGAATGACCAGGGTGAGACAAAGGACTTTTGTCAGTTGGGCTAGGTGTGAATATTTCAACTGACCACCTTGATTAGCATACAATGGGCTGACTGTGCCTGGAGCAAACTCTTCTTGAAAGGTAATTAGATGTCCCTGCCTGTTTCCTCTCTGTTGTTTTTGCTGTTGCAATTTTAGAATTTTTTAATACTGGTAGCCAGATCTTGTTCATTTTCATGGTTTCCTCCTTTCTGTTGAAATTGTCCACATGCTTGTGGATTTCAATGGCTTCTCTGTGTTGTCTGACATGGTGGTTGTGAGAGTGGTCCAGCATTTTTGTGTTCTCAAATAAAATGCTGTGTCCCGGTTGGTTCATCAGGTGCTCTGCTATGGCTGATTTCTCTGGTTGGAGTAGTCTGCAGTGCCTTTCATGTTCCTTGATTCTTGTTTGGTAGTCCCTATGTAGACTTGTCCACAGCTGCATGGTACACGGTAGACTCCTGCAGAGGTGAGAGGATCCCTCTTGTCCTTTGCTGAATGTAGCATTTGCTGGATTTTCTTAGTAGGTCTGTAGATTGTTTGTATGTTGTGTTTCCTCATCAGCTTCCCTATGTGGTCAGTGGTTCCCTTGATGAACACTTTTCCTCTGGGTGGATTTTCCTCTTTAACTTCCAGAATTTATGAAAATTGTCACGCTTTATCTCACAATCCAGCAGCAGATCAGTTGCACAACCTCAGCGCTTTCCAGTAGCTTCTTCCTGTACAGTATTTTCAGTCAACTGCTCCCACAAACTGCAGTCACTCTGGAACTCTTTTACAGACACTTGAGCACATGCCTGGCCATTGTCAGTTTTACTATTGTTTTCCCCCAGTCTAGATGACACTACGAACTTACCACAGCACACGGTTTTATCTTGTCTTAGCAGAAAGGTTCTTAAACAATTACATAGAGCCTTCAACGAACAGCATCACAGCACAAGGAGAGAAATATACACTGTACATGACTTCCTTATATACAATTCTATACAATTACACATAGCAATCTCTGATTGGCTCCCAACTCATTAACTTAACTCAGACCCAGGATTGCATCATTCACAATCACCTGGACCAGGCCAGAACACATTCCCCAAATGATTCCCTATATACAGTTAATGCATGACTCAGCATTTCCAATAGAAGCCATGACTCGGCTATATTACATTACAATACGTTGTAAAACCAAGTTATAAACCATCCATTGCATTTTAAAAAGTATTTCATGAGCTGAGACAGCAATATATTCATGGAGTCTCATTGGCCTAGAACTAGAACCCCAACCAGAGTCATGTGTATAATGGAAAGTCAATGGAGTCAATTACTTATAGCCCCTCATGAGTCATAAGCTGTAGGGTTGTGCAAATTCTGTTCTGTTCTGTTTCTGTTTTGAATTTCAGGTCCCTGTCCCCCCCCCCCCCAATTTTGTTTTTGCGAAGGGGCTTTTCAGATTGATAATTCATAACCCTTCCTGAAAATGGAAGGTGGGGCACCTGAAAACAGAACAGATTATGTGCCATTTCACATATGCCTAATAGGCAAAGGTAAAGGTTTTCCCTTGATATTGAATCCAGTTGTGCCCGACTCTGGGGGTTGGTGTTCATCTCCATTTCTAAGCTGAAGAGCCAGCACTGCCCTCACTCCAGGGCAGAGAGTTCCACTGCTGAACGGCTCTCACAGTCAGGAAGTTCTTCCTCATGTTCAGATGGAATCTCCTTTCTTGTAGTTTGAAGCCATTGTTCCGCGTCCTAGTCTCCAAGGAAGCAGAAAACAAGCTTGCTCCCTCCTCCCTGTGGCTTCCTCTCACATATTTATACATGGCATATCTCCTCTCAGCCTTCTCTTCTTCAGGCTAAACATGCCCAGCTCCTTAAGCCACTCCTCATAGGGCTTGTTCTCCAGACCCTTGATCCTTTGAGTCGCCCTCCTCTGGACTCATTCCAGCTTGTCAATATCTCTCTTGAATTGGGGTGCCCAGAATTGGACACAATATTCCAGGTGTGGTCTAACCAAAACAGAATAGAGCATGGGGAGCATGACTTCCCTAGATCTAGACACTAGGCTCCTTTTCATGCAGGCCAAAATCCCATTGGCCTTTTTTGCTGCCACATCACATCAAATATACAATACAAATAAATATACAAATATAATCAAATATACAAATATATACAAATGTACAAATAAAATATACAAACATGAAAACAAAAATATCAACCAGACTTCCTCTCTGAGAATTTACTGACTTCCTCTCTAGTTCCAAAAGTCAACTGTGTGTCCAGTAATCTTCTTCCCTGAATCTACAATTGGGTGATGGATCTGGGCATTGTATATTTTTACCCTGTTTCCCCTTCTGCTCCCTCACCCATATTGTGTTTTTAGTAGTTATATTTATATTTTTAATGTACCAAACATGCCAGGTTTGTATGGAAATGTGACACTATTTCCTGTGCTGGTCAATGACCGAAATAAATATTTTGACTTCCTCTCTAAGGAAGGAAGGAAAGAAGGAAGGTCACCAAGATGAGTCCTTTTTTATGTGAACCACATAGAAAGAGATTCAGCAAAGTAACCTTTTGGGTTCCCAGTTTCCTGCAGCCAGCATGTCGATTGGGAGATGTTGGCTGAGTAGCTTGAAGAAGCTGGCAGCTGTAATTTTTTCTTAGTTGTAACTCCAATTTGGCACCTGGAGATACAGAGAGAGAGTGAACCTGCATTTAATACCTTGCCAAATGGTATTGAATGCCATAACTAGCCCTTTCAGGACTAGCTACAGTTGTTTTCAATCATACTGTCATGGTAGTAGACAAATAAGGGGGAATGGAATGCTAATGATTCTCCGGAGTGAAGCCTCAATGAAGCCTCTGGTAAAGTTGATGCTTAAATAAAAGCATTCATCCCTGATGGTTGTCCCAACAGGGAGCCTATTTTTAACTCTGTCTTTGGAGTTAAATATGCTTGACATGCCATGTGAAATCCTTGCATCCTTTCTTGTGGAATTTTATCCATGAACACAAAATTCAGAGCCAAACTAAACAAGAATAATGTTGGTAATGGGGTTTAGAAAAGTGCAACGAGAACAAAGAATTTTTGTCATGCTTATCCACATTGCTTTTTAAAAAAAATTCTGGGAAAACTTGATAGACTCCATATTTCCTCCCCCCACCCCCCCGCCAGCATTTATTGACATGCAGTCCTAGCCATGTCTTCTCATTGAGCTCAATGGAGCTTGCTCCTATCAATATTTTTTTGTCATGTCAGGAGCGACTTGAGAATCTGCAAGTCGCTTCTGGTGTGAGAGAATTGGCCGTCTGCAAGGTCGTTGCCCAGGGGACGCCCAGATGATTTTGATGTTTTTATCATCCTTGTGGGAGGTTTCTCTCATGTCCCCGCATGAGGAGCTAGAGTTGGTAGAGGGAGCTCATCCACCTCTCCCCGGATTCGAATCTGCGACCTGTCGGTCTTCAGTCCTGCCAGCACAGAGGTTTAACCCACTGCACCACAGGGGGCTCCATTCCTATCAAATAAATCTCATATGCATCCATATGTGAGCTTCAAGTGCATTTATACTATCCAAGCAGCAATCTGGTAGTAGTTTCTCTTCATCTAATCCTAGAATCATAGATAGAGTTGGAAGAGACCTCCTGGGCCACCCAGTCCAACCCTATTCTGCCAAGAAGCAGGAATATTGCATTCAAAGCACCCCCGACAGATGGCCATCCAGCCTCTGTTTAAAAGCTTCCAACGAAGGAGCCTCCACCACACTCTGGGGCAGAGAGTTCCACTGCTGAACAGCTCTCACAGTCAGGAAGTTCTTCCTCATGTTCAGGTGGAATCTCCTTTCTTGTAGAATCATAGAATCAAAGAATCAAAGAGTTGGAAGAGACCTCGTGGGCCATCCAGTCAAACCCCATTCTGCCAAGAAGCAGAATATTGCATTCAAAACACCCCCAACAGATGGCCATCCAGCCTCTGTTTAAAAGCTTCCAAAGAAGGAGCCTCCACCACACTCCGGGGCAGAGAGTTCCACTGCTGAACGGCTCTCACAGTTAGGAAGTTC